>NC_026157.1:4553190-4577781 GCF_000512975.1 Sesamum indicum
TCCCTCTTAAAGCATGCGAGCTATCTGTTTTTCATATTAAGAGACGCTGGTTATAAAGAAAGAAGTGATTGGCGCATAAAGGGTTGTAAAGAATAGAGACAAAAGACAAATAATAGCCAGAAAGTACAACTCAGGAAGAGAAGGGCTCTGTATCGTAATGGAAGAAAACTACAAAACATAAAGCAATGTTGGTTGTAAAGAAATCTCAGGGAGAACACACGATGAAACGAACAATTTAACGTAAAGATAAGATTTTTGCATGCCAAATATCTTTCTCCCTTACTTACAGTTAACTCAATATGGGAGCTGCAACTAAATTATAAAAGCCAGAGGAGTACAAGAGGAAAGTTGGAAAGCATTTGAATGCTATATTCCGAAGATCCATATTGATTATTAATTTTCTAGAATAAAATGGACCAAAATCGACTTTAAAGTTACATCAATCCATCTGAAATCTCTTATGCTTATCTTAAGAGAAGAAGTTTCCAATCTCAGAAATGCAATCACCCCTAATTTGATTCCTGTCGACATGCATGTATCGACTATGGATATTCTGCTACAACATCCTTATGTATTTTATTAGAAAATACATAGACAACGATGAAACAAGAATAATTTGAATAGGCACACAAACAGAGAGGGACCTAATTTCAGTTATTCTGGGTAAGGGTACATCAATTCTACATTACTCTTTTACGTAACACAACTTGTACATCTTCTTTTGTACAGATGTGGTGCATATGCTTACAGATAAATATGCAAGAATGTTTTTCTTCAGACCTTTACATCACATTGTACAAAATACGATATATACAAGCATTTCCTAGCAACTTAACGAAATTATAAAAAGTAGCACAAGTTCAACTAATAATTTCAGCTGCTACAAAAGGGTCATAGCAAGAATTTTGTATATTCTCATAACAAGATAAGAAGAAAGTTGTAATAACCTTTGATATTTTAGCAACTAGCAAGCTTGGCAGGACTTTACAAGTTTAAGATGTAGTAATAGTTCTACTTAAACCAGCGAGGAGAAAGAGCATCAACCATATAATTGTTCAACTTACATTATATCTTTCCAAATTATTCAATCAGAAGCCCAACCACCAATTTCAACAAGAAAAGTATCACATTTTACCAATTTTCCTCTCCAGCATATTAAGCTAAGGCAATTGGAAAGCTGCAAATTCTCCTATAAATTAACTGTAATAAGAAATCCCATTTCAGATTTGAACTCCAGTTGTAAAAGAAGAAAATGAACCTCTAAACTTCCACATTTCAACATAAAATCCAAACACAGAAACCCATCATTTTAGCCCACCCAAAAGTGTCATTAAACATCCAATTTTACAACACTTCCACACCTTTGAATCTAGCCAATTCCCACTCCAAAAATTCAATTAATAAATTTCACACATCACTAACCAAGAACCCAGGGGGAAACTCCAAGAACTTCAGAGATATTCCACTAAAACAAAAGGAAATTCAATCTTCAGAGAGAAAAAGGATAAAGCAGAAAAAGAAAAGGTGCGAGAGAGAGAGAGTACCCTTTTGCGCATGCGGCGAAATTCGCTGGACTTAAACTCATTCCGGGCAGAGCGCTGGAGGCGGAGCATGAAAAGCTCTCCTTTAAGGTCCACTATTTCCTCATTTAGCTCTTCAGTGGACTTGGCTCTGATTTCCTTCAATTCCTCCTCTTTTTTCGCCATCATCACCACAGACGACGAAGGTGGATGAGAAGCCCGAACGGAAGAGACACTGGGGCGGCGCGTGGGGCACAAATGCACTATCCTAACGCCGTGGAAGGCGGAGGAGGAAGAGGGTTTAGTGAGATTGGACTTGGAAGGGAAGGTGAGGGTCGAAATGGAGAGGCTCGCCATGGCTGCTACCCTCTGCTTTGCTCTTCGTCTACTGGATTGCACTTGAGAGTTGTCTACTGGATAAGACTTCTTTAACTTTTCCTTTTTTCCAACTCTTCACCGAATTATTAAATTTAAAAGGAAAATGCCCAAAAAAAGGCAGTAATTTTCTTCTTCTTTTTTTTTTAAGAAAAAAAGGAAAAATATCTCAATTTATTTTATTTGCAACAATGTCATTATTTTTCGTCAGCTCTGAATAATTACGTTTCAATAGTTCATAAAAAAAAATTATATTTATATTATCAAAATGTAGGAATTGAAGTCAATTAAAAAGGATTTTTTTAGTATAAATAAATATTTTAGGCTTATCTTCCACTTTAATTTATAGGGATAGCTACGCCGTTGTCTCCTAAGCTGTGGTATGATTACATGTAAATCCTTTATAACTTAAAAATTTATATTTAGTACTATTGATATTTATTTTCCTCTAACATGTAAATCCATTCGATCATTAAAATTCATCGAATTTGCTGATTTAGTAACAAAATTAAATAAAAACTCATATTTACTTTCGATTGACTTATTATTGAACACTGACTTGTCAAACAAATCTTTTCTAATAAAACTAAATTTATAAAAATGAAGATGTATCTCTTCATATGTATTAGCACATGAAGATGTATAATGGTAGTGTGGTCAAAAATTTATTTATTTGATCTACAATAAATTAGCATTCAATAATAAGTCAATCGGAGTCTATTTGTTAGATAAAAATAAATATCAAGAGCACTAAATGTAATATTCTAAATTATAAAAAGTTTACATATAATTACACCAAATTTTAGAAGAGGACAGCGTGCTAATTTCTAAGCATGGTGCTTGTTCTACAATTTAAATAGGTTAAAAGGATAAATTGCATGAAACCCCATGTGTTTTAATTTTTTTGCTAAAAATCCCTCTATGTTAATTTTATAGGCAAAAGCCCTTGGTATTTTTTGAAATAAAGCATACTCTCTCCTTTCATTAGTTGAGTTAACAGGAGTTAGAATTTTAAAGGAGTTGATTGTTATGCCCTTATTGTAATAGCCATTGATCTTTAATAGTTAAAAATGAAAGGTTTAAATTTTAAATTATTTTAAAAGTATATTTTATATTTTAATAAATTATTTATTTTTACATATATTTATTAAATCTCAAAACACCAATTAGTATATTAAATTTCTTGAGGTATATTATTTACTATAAATAATATTTAAATTAAAATTATCATTATATTTATTTAAAATAGAATTTTAATACTCACCAGGTTGGTATTAGGCTCAAAGCAATTCAAGCATTCATTTATATATATACATAGTCGTCATTTAATACATTCAAATTCAAACTGATAATACATCATTAATTCAAATCAGATACATCCAAACGGAACGAGAAAACAACAAACTACTTTAAAAGTAGATATACACTGTGTAGAACTCGAATTCACAACATATTTTGTTACGAGACATTGATTTCTGCCCATCATGCAAGGCCTCATTGGCTCAAACATTCAATTTAAGATTTAAAATAATTTAATTTAATCAAATAACTTTAAAATTAAATATATTTTTCAAAATGAATAGATTGTAATTATATCATAATTTTGAATCATTAACAATTATACTATATCAACATCAAGTAATATCTAAAGCTAACAAAAAACTATTATTAAAATAAACCAACAACTAATGTTGAAGTAAATAACTCTAAAAAAACAGCTTCTGTGAGTCTGTTGAGGGAGAGAGATCAAACCCTTGTTCCTGATTACACCAACTAATGTACAGCACTACAATCCTACAAAAGAAAAACTGTTGCAAAATACAAGGAAAGAGGTTCAAGTTTCACATTACACTACAAATTTCACTAGATCTCCATACGTAATCAGAGTTCTATCACACTAGTACCAACTCTACCATCAATCTTTCCATTCTTGACATACTGTGAGATTAAATCAATCAGTCAAGTCAAATGTACAAGTGAACCTGTGCAACCTAATCATAGAACTTACCAGTTTAAGGTAGGCGTATACAATGTGGTGATGGGATTAAAGCTATGATGCTGTTTGCATGAGGGTATCATCGTCCAACAAAGCTTCGAGGTCGATCAGATCATCATCATAATCAACTTCGAAGTTGTTCAAGACCTTGTCGTACACAGCCTGCAGGAGAAGGAATGTAGATTGACTTACATCCACATGCAAAGTTACAGCGAAATATGTATTACATGTACTTCAGTTTATATTTTATATGATTGAAGCGAATATTATATGCTAGGTATCCTGCAGATAACTGGAAGAAGAATCATTTTCCCCTTGTTTTCCGTTTTCCTGGTTATCTAATAGAGACTGGGCCATGAAGCTACCAATCTAGCAAAGCAGAACTACCCCTGTTAGTACTAAACCAACAAATTGATGCTTATTGTTTTTAATCACCAACAAATGCAGAGTGCCTCTTAATTGAGTCAAAGTGATTGACCAAAAGTGTATCCTTTTCCTGGACATGGGTCTCAGAAACGCGTTTACGTTCAGCACTAAACCAGACTTCCATCCAATATGGGTCTTGCAGCATTAAATTTTTCAAGACAGATAATTTCCACAGTTCTATAAGGACCTAAATTCAAATCCCAGGATGATACAAAGATTATGGTAAAAGCTGCTGATTTTGATATGTTATAAAATAGGTATACCTTTGTTTCCTGCATTTCTGAGACAACATTCAGCAACCTGCGATATTGATCTCGTGCTTCCGGGTACTGAACCATTGATTTCACTCTAGCAAGGGCCTTCTGCAGTCTCTCCTCAGTTTGTTTCCTACCTTCTTTCAGGAAATCATAGTCATCTTCATCTACCATGCTAGTGCCCGCACCTAGTGCTTCAGGCCTGAATCTACTCAAACCTCTTCCTTTCCGCCGCCACCTTAGTATGACTTTATCTAAAATTCCGACGGACCAGATTATCTTTCTGTAGTTCTTTCTCACCTGGTGTCCTCTGACATGGGCCTTTTGTCAGAAAGCCAAAAGTTAGAGTTTTAGACATTAAGTTTGTAAATTAAGTGAAATGCTATTACTGGAACAGAATTCAGCACATGAATCATACCTGAATTTTAATTATCCGCTGTCGGATTAACAGAAAGTCTTTTCTGCCTTTCCAACTGCGGAATTTGTTTTGTATCCGTACTGCAGCAGCATGAACTGGTTGATCATGTTGTCCTGCCTTCTTGGTCTTTAGAGCTAGAAGTGAAAGTGCCCGCTCATCTGACATTCCAAATTCACCATCACCATACTCTTCGAGCTGCTTTCTCTGAAACGACTGTACTCTGAAAACTTGATGAATGCGAGCTGCAGCTTGAGTTGCATTACGTACAGCAGCTAACGAATCCTTCATGGACAGCCCATGGGGTAAATCACCATAGCCAGCTGGAGTTGCAATCCGCTCAGTAACTGTTTCCACACTTTTTCCTCTATCATTGCTCTCCTTTGAATCCTCCAAGTTGAGTGATGATATGTGGGAGCTAAGTGAGCTCAAGAGAGATTCTGAAAGATAACCAGCGATGCCTTTGTGTCCATTGCTGGCTGCAAGTTCTGCAGGAGGTCTTCCAGCAGGATATGTGGGAGTGGGGTCTGTCAATGCTTCAGGAGCTGCACCAAGAGAGATGAGAAAGGCCACTGTGCGCTCTCTGGTGTCGCAAGTATTGAACCACAGCAAAAAATAAAAAGATATGTGAGCCAATATATATGAGTTGACTGCAAAATCAAGGACTCTGATACGAGAAAAGGACTTAAAACTGGAGTTCAAATGATTTAATAATAGCTAAAAATGGAACAAACTGATACATATCATCTAAAGAAATGGTTCTAAGTACATCAAATCCCCTACGATACCAAGATATCCCCATACCCAGGAGAAGAAATATTGTATAAGTAGCAGAACACCGTAAAGCATGTTAAAATATATAACTGGATAACTCGTACCTTCCGTAGTACGCTGCCCAGTGAAGGGCAGTCCATCCATTTGCATCCCTAAAGTTGACACTCACCCCTGCAGCTATAGTGGGTGGTATCGCCCAATCATAACCTAGAGCAGCGGCGAAATGCAGCACACCTTGACCACCCTCATCCAGTACATTAGGACCCTTCCCGCCTTCAGCAACCTTCTGGAGAAGCCAAACATGCAATTTCTCCTTTAAAAGCTTTTGTAAGAGCTGATCCTTGACCTTATCTGCTGAAAACTCATCCTGTTTAGTAAGGTTTAACATTTGTTCCCACTCAGAGTCATCTTTCAGCAATGCACTGATTTTACTGCGCAACTTTGAGATTTCAGCAGCATTACTCTCCACAGAGGTCTGGGAGTTGCCCGATCCCAGAGACAACAATTTTCCAAATCTCATGTGAAGAAGAGTTTCATCAGAAGTAATGCTTCCAACATCGGCAAGATCAACATCTTGAATAGAACTAGAGCGGAATTCAAATTCCCGGACTTCACTGCATGCTAACCTATTGGAACATGTTATATAAAATGGAACCCTGCCAGTCGCATGTGAAGGTGTATGGCATCGAAGAACACCATCTGCCACAATCTCTGCAGGGACCTCCAGTTCACCAAACATGCATGCCCATTTATACTTCTCTACCTCCTCTCGACTCCTCAAGAATTTTCCCATAACAAGAACCTGATCATGAGCATAGAAGAATGCATGATACCTTTCATCACTTGCTTGCTATAGAAAATCACCTAGATATCACTTCTATAAGAACAGAGACATTAAAAAACCAAATCAAATAACATACCTTAATTTCTGACCCAGAATATGCCCAGTTTGGGGAGAAGTCAATAATGCTAAAGAGCTGGTCTTGAGAGAGAGAGGGACCAAGAATAAAGTTATCTAAGGGCATTTGACTGGAGATACCAGTATCATCCCCATCTTCACTGCCAACAGTCCCCCAGTATGCCCCAGAACCAGGCTGCATGGTTGACTCAGTCACATCACCTAGTTCTTTACTCATCCAACGGTCAAAGCTGTCTAGCTTTCTAAGACCTTCTCCGATAATGCCATCCAATAGAGGCTGTCTGAAGGCTGGATAACTGGTTTTATCATCTATCTTCGGGTTTCCATCGGACTGTAATTTAAGAGAACTTCCTACAGCAGTCAAGGGTTGCAGTCGAAGATCATTTTGCATAGGGTGTCGACTTTGTTCAGTAAGATATGCATCATCAAGCTCCACTGAGTGGCACAGTTCCACCTGATTAACACCATCAAGTTTGGTAGTAAGGTCAAACAAGAAAGGCGGTCTCAAGGATGGATAATTACTGTTCTGGCCTAAATTCTGGTTATCATCTGACTTCTGATCCATGGACCACTTTGATATGTTTAGGGAATCACCACCAGAAGCCTGTTAAGAGTTTTAAAATATAAAGTCTGTAAGGAGTACAGCTAAAAAGATCCGGTTCTTACAAAGTAATTATGTGAAAAAAAATTACAGATTGTAAAACAATTCATCACTTCAATATTGAGTTGACATTTATATCTCAAATGTTAACAGTGGCAACATATCTTTTTATCTAAAAGCATGTTTAAGCAGCATTTTGTGGTAACAAGATCCTGGGACACTGTTAGAAGTTTTCATATGCGTTCACAGAAGGCAATTGCAAGAGAGAGCATGTTTTGACTTGCATATTAGCAAGTACATCTCCTCGTTAAAAAGAATAAATAAACAACCATACATTAGCTTTTCCCTAGATTGATATTTGTTCAGAATTTCACACATAAGTATAAATTGTTTTTTACAGAAAATTTTATAGCTAAAAACAGCAGCCTGACATTTCTTTGCCATACCTTCTACAATAGATACTCTGACATAGTTTAGGGCGGAAAAGTGAAAATTATAGACCAACATCAGGGCTCCAATAATACAAGCAAGCAATAGCATAATAAATTGAAAGGTTGAACTAGGTAAGCTTAAATTCTAATTGGGAAATAATCACAGCAAACATGGCTTGGTCATGCTCCAGCATATGAACAAGCTGCTATTAGTTAATTGCTGTAGAAGGAAATGCCATTCAAAGCATGCACCAAATAATGTTCAATTATCCAATACCTGCCACTCTTCCAAGCCACCGGAATGACTGCCAAAATTTTGCTTCTTTCCTAACACACCAGTAAAAACTTGATCCAGCAGCTGATTTTCTTGTCCAGGCATCAAGCTCATTGCACTAGATTGTGTTGAAGGATGAGATGGCTGAAAATTGACAGATTGATAACCAGCATTACTGCTTTCAACAACATTTCCCCAAGATGGGAACTCAAGTTCTCCGTGAAGCTGGTATGTCAAACCATTATCCATAGGGTCTTTATTTTTTTCTCCATCTGTGAGTGATCCAGAACTCACACCAGGAATAGCTGAAAATTGTCCTTGATAGATATCTGTCATAATAGCACATTGTTACTCATATAAAACAATAGCCTAGAATATTTGAGCTAGAGAGGCCACTCCCCTACTCAAAGGGACTCTTTTGTTATATATCCTTTCAGTATTTCATTTTTATTGTTCGTATCACTGCAAAAACTTTATGACAATAAGTACATTGAACATTAATAATTTGAAAAGTTTATGACATTAAAAAAAGCATGTATAATGTATGTCTGCTTAACAATCCAAGTAATTCTACAAATTCAACTAGGAAATCAGTATTGAGTAGAGGGAATATATGATAAGATAGAGAACTGTAACACATTACTTGATATAGGAACTGGATAACAAGGAACGGAACCAACTTCAGTCTTCTGCGGTGTTTGTAACTCATGAATAGGTTGGAATCCAGAAGTTGCTTGCTGTCTGTATGCTGCAGTTGAAAATCTTGTAACATTCATGATTTTGAAGAACACGAAAATACAGTAGGTTTAAGTAAACAATATACTTCAACACATTAACAAATAATAATTAATGGCGTGGCAAAGCGCAGCAAAACACCTGATTCAGCATCTTCATGCTCTGAAGCATGAGTACTGTTAAGGCTAGTATCTGTCGCTTGCGATGCTCCTTGGTAATCATATGGTTGAAATCTAGCTGAACTGTCAACCTCGGAATTAGATATAGATTCTTCAGTTTGACGACTATCAGGAATAACATCAGCGTTCCTACTGCGATTGAAATTTGTCCTGTTTCCCTGTGGAGAAATATATATGAGACAGTTCTGGAAAGACAACAATACATCATTACAAGGAGATCAAGTACGAAATTCAGATAGCAGCCAAGGATCAAACTAGTGCCGCATAGTTGACTTTAAGGTTGGTTCCAAAAACTAATACTTGCAGTTAGAGTTCAGATTTGAGATTTTTGTTTGCCATGTTAAATGCTAATAACCTTGAAGTGTTTGATGCATCAAGTCTGTCACAGACTCAGAGTTTAAGTCAAAAGTCACGCAAATTGAACTCTTCTTGATACATGCTAAGCCAACTATATAGCATCATGGTTGGGATGACTTAACATTCAGAGAGAATACATAAGGAAATAATTACCTTTACCTCCCGGTAGTGGACTAGAACTATGTGTGATAGCTCCCTGAAGGTGGCAGACATCAGCCCAAAAAAAAAAGATGAATCAGACTCTGCAAGCAAGAGCTCAAGGAAAAATAAATTTCAGTGGAAGTTTCAACCAATTTTTACGTCTTATTTTGTGAAACAACATTTTGCTGTTCTGTGATAACCTCATTGCAGACAAACAATTATCAGAGCTTACGATATTCCAGAAGCCAAACACCTTTAACTGAAGGGTAGTTGTTGAGATGAAAATGCATGACCAACACAGACATGACGTTATAAGGTTAACTTTCAACAGAGCACAGGTAAAGTGCTGGAATAGACATCTAATAGGAAAACTGTAAGCCCCTCCATTAATATAGGTAGCACTTGCTATGAATTCTAGCTCTCGAAGATAATCTGTCCAAGATAATGGATGGTAGGAGATCTAGGGCATTGATAGAAACAGTAATTTCAACACCTTTATGTGTACATGAAGAAGTCAAAACAAATCAATTAACCCCAAGCATCTTCTGGGATGTTGAGTGAAAAATTTAAAATTTGGTACAAGTACAAGCTTTCATCCATGCAAAGGCACAGAGGAAAGATCAGCTACTCAAGGACATAGTCAGTTTACAGATGTTAACCAGCAACACATCTATCAATTTCCAGAATTTGACACCTTTTGTGAACCCAAATTTCTGTCAGTGCATGGAAGAGAAGGGTATTGCTATTTTTAAGTGACCACTAAAGGACCATCAGGAACCAAGTCTCTATACCTTTTGAGCAATATATGGTATTAATGTGAGTCTTCAGATGCATATCAAAAGCCTGGCTGCAGTGCTAGGAGCACTGCACTTTAAATAGTCCAACAAACATAGAAATACTCGACGCTGAGTAAATGTACAAAACTACATAAGAAAATGGACTGAACACAGTAGGAATCTTGGAGAAGTACCTTTCTTAAATTGCACATCATGTCAGCCTTAAAGGAATTATCACACACGAAAAACTTCTATAATGTAAAAGTGGGCTGCATATTTGAATTTTTCTCAGAACAATTTTCAAGTATATTTTAAGCTTACTCTTCAAGCATCCAGTAGCTACGCCGTTGAAAATTTTCGTTCTCTTCTCCATGAGCATAGTAACAATGCAGTACATCAACACTTCCAGCCTGAAAACCATTCACTTCTAGATGTTTATTTTGGAAGCATCAAAACATTCAAGGAAAGTACATCCTGGATATAATACATATACATGTACATATATATATTTTATTGCTTAGCTCACATTGGGGAATTACGACAGTGCAAAGAAACTGCCAACTGCAAGTATGGAGACAGTACCAAAGTAGAAGTTCATAAAATAGAGTGACAGCTGTAAGCCTTACCTTAAGCCTTTCATGAGCCTCCTTCACTGTCTTCCCATCTCTCTTCTTTCTCCAGTTATGGCCATCTTTCCGAAAGTACCGGAGAACCTTCCGATCAAAGAGAAACAGAGAACCACCTGGAAAAGAGTTAGATAAAAATATATATGAGACAAAGAAATCATATCTTTGCCATCACACTTCAACTGCAAGAACAAATATGGTTATGTACACTGGGCATATCTTGAAGAAAACTTGATTATAAGGAAGTAAATTATCATTGGAGACCACATACTAAAATCAAATCTTTTGACAAATCAATCATGGCGTAAATTCAAACCCACACCATGTCAGCAAAGTGATCTACTTTAAGAGAACAAATTATCATCTAGTTGCAAAACAAAGTACACACCAGTAGTACTAATACATGCTAACTTCAAAACTCGTAGAACAGGGTGTTAAACTCAGAGAATTTCAAAAAATTGACATCCTAATCTTAATTAAAATTTCAAAGAGAAAAAATCATACTGATAGTTAGTATTGTAGTAACCATTGTTCTCCACATCCTACTTCGGTCACGCCCCATGGAAATTTCACTGGATTACATATTTGTACAACGAACAACAGTTGAACACCAGTACCATATCAATCAATCTTCAACATTTAGCAATTAGAAATGAAGTATGGGATGTCCTTATCCTCAAAGATTCAACTCCTAGGAAACAAGAAAAAACCTCGCAATGTTGCAGGCAAGATTTGACTGCAAGAAGGAAGGGTATAAAAAAGCCATAATAGGCTATAGTTTAAATGACCATGCTGAAATGAAAAATAAGAAAAGTCTGTAAGAAAAATGAATTGCAATTTAAATAGAGTTGGCATGCAAATGCAATAGAAATTTTTATAACATCGGCTGGATTTTTTCCAGTCCACGAGGGACAAACCATTTTAACAAAAAAATTAAAAAGACCTAAATGCTGGGTATTGGAAT
The DNA here is from genome assembly GCF_000512975.1 of Sesamum indicum. Lineage (NCBI taxonomy): Eukaryota > Viridiplantae > Streptophyta > Magnoliopsida > Lamiales > Pedaliaceae > Sesamum > Sesamum indicum. The sequence goes on from NC_026157.1 coordinate 4,564,954, forward strand.
CCTTCCTTATGAAACAAGATTAGCCCTATCACTCTAGTTACTAGTTAGTACGTATCCATAATCAGTCCAACCACATCAAATGACTTTCCCTTCATTGCCTCCATGTATATCCTAGTCAACAATAATTATTGTCCTCTTGGATGTGAATCACACAAAGTTCTACTAATGTACATGCTATCATTTACCATTAGAGAAGCCTACAGTATACTCTGAGAAAGAAAAGGTATAGACTGAAATCATTTTTCCAAATAATGTGCTTGGGGCTTTGTTTAATTAAAGGACCCGTACGGGTAAAATTTTCTTTTCTTTTCAAAATCGAAAAATAAATATCCCGATCTTTCTGACCAATACCTTTAACTCATAACCTATTAAAAAAAAGACTTATATTTCCACTGGTTGGTATAATAGATTGTCATATCCTACCATAAAATTTGTTGCCAAGTAAATTATTTCAAGTGATAAGAGAAAGTGCACATAGTAAGTCATACTTGGTGGTCTATTAGGAGGTTCTGGAGCAATTCGAAACTTTTTGTAATTTTGAAGGATTTCACAAATCTCAGCAGGACGCAGCCACCGATGTTGTGCTTCCAGAAGTATCTGCTCAATATCTGCACAAATACAGGAACTCATCTTAGGGCTCTAGAAAAATGAGTCATAAGCCATTTTCTTCAAAAAGGAAAAATGAAATGCACAGAAGAAAGCACAACTATTGGAGTGTCTATTTCAACATCTAATGGTTATTTGAATGTATTTCTGCTCATGACAAAACTAAAAGAATGATTAGTGTCAAAAATAGCCCATAGAGTCGACTACCATAATTATTCATAAAATTTCTCATATCCCCCGAATGATTCGTCCCTCAAGATGTAACTTCAGAGCTGAGTCACTCTCTTTATCTCACTTTCTGAATTGTCAAACACACCCTACACTTCTACTAAGTAATTCTCAATGGAAAATTCATAGTTACCAGCATTTAAAGATGTTACATTCTTTTGAGAAACACTAACCAAACTTTCAAAACAAAAAATGCATCAGACGAGAAACAATTGACAACAGTGTTGAAAATTCTCAAATTCGGAACCAAATTATGGTCCCGAACAATTCATGTTCTCCATGGTGTGAAATGGGAAAAGCCGCCTTTAGGTCGTGAAATGGAGACCCATGCCAATTCCACCTATTTTTCTCTAGGACTTCTCCATGAATTTGCGTAAGATTGTGAAAAAGGGGTTGGTATGAGCAAACTTCATATTCACAAAGAGTGCCTTATTGATGATTTGAGTGTGGTAGTACCAAAAAATTTCAGCAAACTCTTGATCACAGTAGATTTATTTTCTTGTCTGTCTAGTTGATGTAGGCATTCACTAAGCCAAACCATGTAAATTTGATGTTCTTAATATTTACTGTTCTTCGTCAGTTTTTCTTACTTTCTCGTACTCTGTGATATTTAATGTACACATGCATAACAAAAACCTAATAACATTGGATTAATTAAAAAAGTGGCAATTATAAAAGGCTCTTGACATGCTCAAATGGTAGATCCTCAAAGAAATTGCAGGAAGCAACTAAATGACACAGCTCTGTAGTGTTTGTTGAGTGGGCAACAGAAAGCAACACCGACAGTGTAACATCACATTTGCTGCTCTCTAAGTGATATTCCTTCTAAAAAGAGGGTAAATTACATCACTCGCCCTGAGGTCCGCCCTAATTACAGATGCATCCCTATTAGAATGGAAACTACAATCACCCCACCTAAATGCCCCCTGAGAAGTGCATAAGTGCAAACATACCCTTAAGTTTTCTGGCCAAAAGATCTGAAAAAAAGGACCCTCTTTCTCATTAGCTTCAATCATCTCCGGATTTTCTCCTCATTAGTTCACTCTTGTTCAAGACACTATCATCGGCTCTCGACCTTGAGGTCATTTCTGTCCCAACACATGGCTCCTCTCTATTACTTCGGTGTCATCTTTTTTAGTTCACTCTTATCTCTTTCTTTCTATCATTTTAGTCTCATCTCTCTCATTTCACTAGAAGACCATCATAAAGATTGCATAGAAGACGTGATCAATCACCAACCGGAAGCCTAGCGAATGAAGTTCCATGTAAGACAAAACGAACCTTAAGTGGACTAGTTGTAATTTTCAATGTAATATGGAAGTGTGTGGAATTAGGACAAATCTTAGGGGTGTAGATGTAATCTACCCCCACAAAAAAAATAGCTAATTTGGTCACTGTATCAACTAAGCATCAAGTTAACATAGTAAGGTTCACCAACCCAAAGTAATTTACGATTCAATTCAGGTTCAGAAACTTACTTGTACAAAACTATTTTTTAACTCATATCCCAAAGGTTAAGAGATAGGCAAAAATTATCATTTTTTACACATCCTGTACGATCCTGTAGTAATCACTTCCCTTCATGTATATTCATGAGCTCAATTTTACATGGAACACATAAAGGGATGCATGTTTGTGTACTGAAATGAGATAGCTGCAGAACTACATGTTGAAAGTGTAAAATTACATAGGCTTAATTGCAGGACACCTCCTACTATTTGGAAAACTACGACTACACCTCCTATCCATGACCTAGAGAAGTTAAAGACTATATATAAAATTTTAAACTACAAAAGTTGGAAAAAGATTCAAAAAGAAAATGCTAAAATCGACCAGCCATTAATGAATTGGGTCATTAATCCGGCCTTGGCCAAGTAAGCAGGAGTGGCAATAAGATAATAAATCTATTTAAAGTTAAGAAATGCACCTTATGTAGGTTTACAAAAGAAATGTGGGCTATAAAATTGAATTTTGAATCTCATTTTACCACATTTTACATTTTACAAAATTTGAATAAGGCAAATGCCAGTTATCATTAAAAAATAATTATAACTATCCAAAGGTCAATGACTAATGAGATTTTCAACTCAAAATAATTATTTAAATCATGTTGAAATCTAGTGCATGATAAATTACAAAACCACCCTGAAGTGAGGTTGAATTACTAAACACCATTCGTAAAACCCATGATTAGTGACTTGATGGCAAAATTGGAGATTCAACAACATTTGTTTAGGGCATCATTAAAGGCACTCACCAACTAATGATGTGAGTCTCTGACAGTAGGGGTTGTAACTATAATTTTACACACAGTTGGAGGTGTTTCTACAATCTGAACAAACCTCAAGAGTGTCAAATATAATTTACCCAATACCAAAATAATCAATAACTATATTTCTCTGCTCTCAACCGCAAAACTTAAACAGTCGCATCAACTCAAAGCCCCTGATGAAGTAGTACCCCTCAGAACAAAAACAAACATCCAATCCTATTGCAGTAAATTTCACGGTAAAAGATTACACGGTGCCAAAAGGTAAAAGCAAAATTACGAAAAAAAGAGCATCAATAAACATACAAAAAAAGGGGACCATAAATAAAAACTCACCTAATTGAGCATTGAGTGCGTATCGACGACTCTCCGCCATTATATCAATAAAACGTAGCTGCTTTTAAAGCTCTTCCCAACCCTGCTATACACAAACACTCTAGCCCACAACTCCTCTTCAGATCAAAGTTACCCCAAATTAGAAGTTACAGGAATAGTTCCCAGCTCACAGCAGCAAATTCAGTGGTTAACTTAAATTCTCAAATTAAAAAAACAAAAGGAAAAATCAAAAAAGGGATCAAAAATTAGGTTAAATATGAGAGATTGAAAGAGTAGAAGAAGAAGAAGAAGAAGAAGAAAAGAGTTGGAAGATGGTTAAAAGAGTCCGAGAGAGAGAGAGAATGGGGAGGAAGGAACGAAGAAAGAGAATGAGCCGCCGAAATGGAATACAGTTAGCAATTTTAAGACAGCGACACGCTTCTGCAGTAAGGCAGTGAGTGAGTGGGCTTTTTCGTCTTTCTCTCTCATCATTTCAGATATTTTTGTCCTGTGATTTCAATGATCAGATATATAATATACCTCTCTCTCTCTCTATATATATATGTATGTGTGTGTAATAATTGTCTGTGTGTGTATATCTAATATATATGATTTTGTATAATATTATTCTTTCAGGATTTTAAAGTTAATTATTACATGTATTTGTTTATTTCACGCGGTTATATTTGTCTCTATTAACGGGTTCCCTCATATTAAAACTAAAACCAACTTTTCTTATATTTCATATGAATTTAAATATTTTTTTATTATTTCAAAAATTATTAATACTCTATTATCATAATGTCATTCAACTATTAGCTCAATTCGTAATTTTCAATATATTTTCCATTCGCCTAAATTTCACAAAAAGAAAAGAAAATTCCAATAAGTGTGAAATTAACAATTTCATATATTCATTCAATGGGTTATATAATTTCATCAAATATTATCGGATATTGGTAATTTCTTAATCAGATAGAGTTTTTTGTAATTATGTTAAATTTGATAGAAGTTTGTTGTAATTGACGCTGAAATAAATTACACAATAATTACGGACTCATCATATAATTAATATATAATTTTAAAAATTTAAATTACATAATAAGTACATCAATACTTGTTATGTGAGTGGGTGAGTGAAGTTAAATATTTTTCGAGTTAAAATTTTTATATAATTATTGTATAGTTCAAAAAGAGTGATAAATTACATGATAAATACAGTAATATCTATCATGTAATATATTCAATATGGCCAAATTTTATTCAAATTAAAAGAATTTTTAGTTAGTTAATTAATTTTGTTTTTTTTTTTCAATATAATCTATCATCCTCGAACGCTGCAACTGGCTGCCGGCATTCTTCTTGTTTGGGTTAGTATATTCCACCATATGGTGTTAGCACCTGTAATGTTTGTCACTACAAATAATTAGACACGTAAGGTGATGATTTAGTAACCGTCGTAAAAATAACAATTACAGTTAAAAAAATAAAAAATAAATCTTGGAGTCGAGCCATGGATATCTCGTTAATTTTAAGGAGATTCAAGCCCACTGCAGCAAATTTCTCACTAGTTCAGCAGTATCACCTTTAATTTGTCCCCTTCAAAATACAACAGCCCGACAACATCGTATAATTCTAACTCACTCTAAATAAATAGTAGAGTTCAAAGCTCCACTAAAAGGATTACCTTCCAACAACTAATATAATTCTCTCTTATAGAATAATAGCATGTAATATATGTGTATATTGCAAGACAAGTAGAATGATGCCCATTTTATAGGTGTAGAAATTATCTACCATTTTGAATTAATGGTGACAATAATGTGATGAGTTTCAAGAGATAGTTGGGAAAAATGGCTAGTAAGTGGATATAATAATGTTTATGAAGAGAGATTGTTACAAACATTATGGCTATAAACATCCACCAACTTTAACATCAATGATGGAATATGAAGGGACATACGTTATAATTTAAATATTAAAATACAATATATACTAATAGTAGCAAAAAATAATTATTATCACTGTCTTCGTGTTGTTATTAGAGTAATTATAATTATCTTTATAAATTTAGCATAATTATTAATACTTTCTCATTATTTAAATAATTACAAATATCTCATCATTTGCAAAATAATTAAGTAGTCTTAGATGGTGAGGCAAATATTATCACTTTACTCTTGTTGTTCTTTTAGAAAATGAAAAATAAAAAATAAACCATTTGAAAAATACATAAAAAAAAAAAAGATTGAGGGTGAGTACAAATAATCCAGAGAGTATATTAATTTATAAAAATTCTAAAAATATATATAAATTATAATTAACAAAAAGGTATTTTAGTCAGTTCCACAAAAATTAGAGAGAAGTCTAATAAAAAATAACGGAATGAACTCATTGTTAGACGGACGTCAAAATCAAAGAGTATATATAATTTTTAAAAAATAAAGAGTAATTTATAATTATATAAAACTTCAGAAAATGGTGGTTGTAATTCATGCTTATTACTACATATGAATCACTAATTATCCATTGACAATAATTTTATACTCAATTATTCTCCATCAATATATATTTTTAAGGGTAAATTTTTTTTGACGATCCGAATTATGTTCGTTTTTACATTTTGTCATCTAATTTTTTTTTGTGTCAACATATCATCTCAACTTTGTAGATTTTGCACTTTGTTATATATAACCTTTTTCTTGTCATTTTTTTCTTTCTGAAAATACCACATTCAATGCACATATGGAGAATATCACGATCACATTGCCCTTAAACATCACAAATACACTGCATATGATGTGCGCCAGCAGAAAAATCAACCAAAAAAACAATCATATGTGGCAAATTAAGAAAAAAAATTTGCAAAGTTGAAATAATAAGTTAATTAAATAATAATAATAATGATAAAATGTAAAAATAAGTATAATTCAAATAATAAAATATACTTTTATTATATTTTTTATAACACTTTAAAAATTATTATTTAATATTTTATTGCTAATCCTATTTTCGATTGTAGTGCATCGCTACTCGCTCCAATCTTCTCATTAACAAGAAGGCAATATGCATGTCGGTCCTCCAAGGCGCAATCAAATTTCCGATTTCAAATCATGTTTCATCTTCTTATCCAATTAAGATATACATACGCATACGCCATTTATTTTATTTAAAAGAAGATTTTATACGCATGACGCATATGTTAATTGAAATAGAAAATTCGCTTCAAGGTGGGCAGTTTCAAAATAATTAACAACTGCATCCACATAAATATTCCTCTCATAATAATTTCACCTGCAATTCTATCCAAACTTGAATCCCAACTATTGCATTCACACACACAGGTGGAGATTATAGAAGCTGCAGGGAATAAGCTACTTGATCAAGTTAAATTTGCACAAAAAATTTAGATGCAATAAGTAATAAGAAATAGAAGAGACAGAAAAGCCCTGAACGTTCTCTAATCTGGGATTTGTGGGTTATGTAAATCAGTATCCTTTTGCTGAGAATATGAAGAGACATCAAGAAATGTCGTCGATTTTTCCTTCTAGGGAGACCAGCCCATCTTGTCAGTATCAACTAGCATGGGTTTTCATAAGCAAACGCGAGAGGGGTTTTGCTCCTCTTACTTTTATTCCACTTTCAGAACTATCTTCATGAACTCATACACCAAGTAACTAATGGCAGCTGATGGTAATACCTGAAAAGGATCAAAAGATTAAGACCGGCTTAATAATTTATAGGAGAGTAAAAACATTTCAGTTCAATTTATGGTCGCTGCGACTATATTGAAGTCCTGGGTAAATTCAAATCCCAGGTAAGGGGCATATGAAATTATTGGAAATCCAATGAACAGTATTAAAAAGATGAGATGTTCACAGCAGTGACATTAAGATTAGGTCCATTTTATGTTGGGTCAAGCACAAGAATCATTCAAGATTGAGTTTCAAGTACAATCCAATATATAGCACAGTCATTAATGGAAATGCCAACAGAAAGTTCTATCATCCCAATGTTTGTTTTGGCTGGCCTCCGATGAGCAGAAATACATGAGCTACCATAAAACTAGGTGAATATTTGACAAAATGCACAAGCAAATGTAAGAAGGGACATTGCGTTTCCCATAGGGTGATGATCCCTAACAAAAACAAATTGCAGTTCACAAAAAAGGGGAAAGATGCAATCAGTCGGAAACTACCAGCACTACACAAATCTCAACTTTTTATTCTTCGTACATATGCAACACTTGCATTGGCGATGTCTACTGATGATGAAACATCCCATCAAGAATATTATTACCAAAACGTTGTGATCTTATAATGTCTAACAATATAACGACTAACCCATGCCCCATGGATAAGAACATTCTAGCTCATGAAGGTGCTATTTTGCAGAATGAACAGACGGAGCTCAAATGATACAGCAGTGAGTAAAATCATTTCAACATGCTTTGCATGTTAAGGACTTTCTTCTGAACTATGATCCAGAAGAGTTCTGGATGATCCAAACTCCTTCAGAAAACATCCTAAATGATCTCATAAATACAATAAGCCAACTATACCTATCATTTCAAAGCCAACACGTAGCTTCAATAACCGCTTTTAGGCCTCAAATAATTTATTAGAGGAGCCTATTGCACCAGCAAACTCAAGACCTAAATTTCAGTGTCAGTTTGTTCACTGCCAAAAGAACCCACCATATCTGGAATAGGAAATCAAATGGTTTTTTTGTTAAATATTGGTGATTGGTTCAGCTGCTGTTTAAATTTCAGGATCTGACTGCAACAAATATTTGTGCAGAATGCAAAGAAAAATTTGATGTGGTAGAGTAATCTAAAAAGTCCATGTCATGGAACTCAGATCTAAGCATGGACTTATTATGTGCATTGATGTTTAGTGTTAGCAATGCCGCATATAATGCACTCATCAATAATGTGTGTGTAGCTCAATTTCTCCATAAAATTTTACATTACTGCAAATGATTTTGATTGAGGCCTAAAGTAATACCCAACAACTAGTCATAAAACATATGCTTAATAAACTCTATAAACTAGCTAAAAGACCTATCATGATATACAGGTCTGCTCTTCTTGTTGCCCACGTTCTGCATCTTTCCATTTTGCTTGGTCCTACTCAGGCAATCTTCACTTAATATTGCCCTAGTCATCCTATTCCTAAGTAGCACTACTGTGAAATATAAGCGTGGATGTACCATGATTTACAGCAATGTAAAACCCGCTAAACTGTTTATCAAATTCCAATATCAAACAGACAAGACTTTAGCGTATAACACTTCTAACTCTCAAACACATAATAAAAAGCTTATGCACAAACATGTCCAGTTCTCACCTGTAATAAACTTGGGACTAATCCAGCATATAGTGCTGGAATGCCGCCTTGCTCAACTATCTTCAAACAAGTTTGCAATGCACCCATCTTTGTGGCACGCACTTGCATCTGAAGCTGTCTTCTCACGACTTCAAATGGGTAAGTAGCAGCTTCAGAACATGCACCGGCAATTGCTCCATATATTAAAGTTCTGATAGGACCCAACTCGAGTTGTTCCAAGGCATTCAATTCATCACCTTGTTGCTTCATATGTTGAAGCCTTTCTCTTCCTTCTGGGGAATGCAGATATGCAGATTTTAATATATCATAAACTCCATAAAAAACAGCACCAGAGGGTGCCATGCTAATGATTGAGGGAACTAAGCCCTTGTACAGAGAAAAGAACCCTTCAGTCTGGATCATGTGGCGAAAAGCACCAATTAATCCACCAAGGGCTTCCCCTCCAGGAGCTACCATGACAGTCCTGATCTGAAATATTAGGAAAGAAGAATCATTCTCCAAAATGAAGTAATTGGACATACTACACAATTTAGATCCATAAGATGAAAGTTCACTATGTAGTCTAGTCTAACTGATCTATCATAAACAACAGAATATCCAATGACAACTTATTATCATCAATTTGCTACAGATATCAATTGATAGGAAAAATTTACTCAAATTGGTAGAATACTGGAATTTTCTAACTTTCATTATAAGCTACTAAATAGCCATCTATATACATCCTACCTGGAAACTCAAAGCCTCACTCTAGTATATGGTCATTCATACACCATAAACACACAGGTTTTGGATGAATACTAATACAATCTGTAGAACCTAAAGAGGACTGCTATATTCACGGATACCAACTGGTAAAATAAACAAAGTGTCCAATTACAGTCAAGCAAGGTGCAGGAAGTTTGACACTGGTAGCTACATATTAGGTGACATTAAAAGTTAAAAGGATTTTGTTCACCATGAATTGTAAGATGCGGAACAAAGGAAAGAAATGTGCCATGTGATCATGGCAGGGTAACCCTTCCTCATGATCATAATAAATCATATGCTCATGTACTCTTTTGGAGGAGCAAAAAGTATTAGATACCTCAGTCATCTCCGTAAATAAGAATCTATTATTCAAGCAACCACCACGATGTACAGTTAATATTTAAGCACCCACTCACAGTGTCCATAGGTATACAGAGAACTGTAGCAGTAATTCCAGCTGCAGCACCGGCAAGGAACCTCTGGAAATTTGTTGTCTCATCGTTGCCAGACAATCTGAGCAATTGATTTCTATATGTATCATAAGCATAGAAATTGATAGCCTTAAATGGTGCTGTTCGTAAAATATTGACAAAATTTCCTTTCCAAAATCCTACAATTCCTTGCGAAGCTGCTATTGACTTAATGAGCTCAAAAAGATCCCTCTTTTCACCACGGACTATATATTCCAGCTTCAATCTCTCCAGTGGAGCAACAAAAGTCCTGGTGCAAACATGTGCAGGAGAAGCAAAAGGTTAAACAGACTTAATGTAATGATTACTATGCGCAGCACACGCCAAGAAGTGAACATGACCTAGATGATTTTATATGGACTGAATTCTCTAGTCAGCAAAAGTCAATCATGCAACTGAAACGATATGCTCAAAATAGAAGTACATAACCACAAATAATCAATTTGAGTCAAATAATTAGGCATATAAAAATATTTCTTTCAAAGAGAGTACATTAAGGATGAGGATGTTAGGACAAAGAAAAGAATACCCAATCTTCACTTTCTTGAACTTCACATTAAAATCACACCATGAACTGTATTAATATTGAGTTGCAACATTGATGGATTGTGGTAATCATGAAAGAGAAATGAATGCACAAACTAACCAACAAACTAAGAGAAAATTCAAGTTTCATTTTGTTAAGATGTAATACAACACAATATACCATAAGTCGCTCATCTCTCTTCCTCATATGATGCTGCTATATATCATCCATAAGAATGCATGGCAGATTTAAACAAGCCAAAATCATTTTAGAACAATTTCAAAAAATTCAGAAGGCAGCTGGATCAAAATGAACCAAGAATTTATTTCCAACAGTTATGGACAAGGATCAGTGTTGTTAATTTCCAGTCATTCAAGGTGGATGCCACTCATCCTGTATAAACTTAAATTGGCCGTACAAAGTTAAGATAACACCATGAAAACTGATACGATGCCAAATCAGTTAAGAAAATTGCTTCTAAGGCAAACTAATATGAATCAACATAAGGCTTTCTCACTCATACTGACATTAACTATTGAGAATATCATATAAAAGATTCATAACTTTGCAACCTTGTAATTCGTTGTATCAGTTGTATTCCATATTTAATCTTTCTCAAGTAACTTTAAATATAACAAGGTCCCTGTAACAATATGTTGTTACAAATTTGAACCAATGACAGAGGGGGGCAGGAACGAAACAAATATGTCTTAGGCAAATAAAAAACATGTCTAGAATTACTTTTTCCACTGCTTAACAGTTAACAAACAAAGTACTTCACATCTTTGATCTAGTGTTGCTATCGTTCGGTTGGAATTAATCCTGTCACAAGATAGTAGTTGGGACATTTTTCTGTGAAGCATAAGCTATTCAATATGAGGAGCATGGTCCACCAAGAGTGTCATAATTTGAAAGACTGTCATAATAATGTTCTAAAAATATCAAGGCTAAAGGTAAGCTACTCCATGCAGTCTCCTTCAAAAGCTCAAAGTCACCTCCTGATACTATGAGCGAGCTGAACAGAGTTTGTTGGTGGGCACCTCAAATTAAGAAAATCCCAAGCAATATCAGTGAATAGCAGAAAGCCACAAATTCAATGCTCTTATGTTATTAATTCAACCTTTGCTTTTTATAAAGAAGTTATCCTCTTATTAGTTTCACCACAATTCTTATACTAAAGAACAAATTCTGAAAAAATCAAAGGAAGGCTGCAGGTAGTCATTAGTTGAGTTATAAAGTGGGATCATTAAACATCTGAGCATCAAAACCTTAATATCTATGCCTGTTTGCAACCTAGAAAGACCATTGAGCACAGGAGATATGCAAATCATTGTGAACTAAATAATACCAGTTTTAAGTTTTAGTACAGGATGGAGACAATGCACAATGCAACGGAGACTCTGTGTTAAACTTGCCACTATTATCAAATTCAACCTTAACTTCCAACCTCATACTCAGGTGAGTTTGTATATAGTGTAACTTAAGCTATCAATGGTCCTCCTGAGCTTCTGGTCACTTGGCTGTGGTCCTATTCGAGAAAATATATACTCATAAAGAGACCTACTTTTCAGTCAAAGACAACATAAGAACTAAGGTAATGTCAAATTGATTTCAATAACATCATCTTCCCAACCAGATAACATGTTTCATGATTTTATACAAAAAGTAGTATGAATAAATAAATTAGTTCATAAAAGATCTTTTACATTCACCTTGCTCAAGAAAAAGAAAGAAAAGGAAAAGAACCCTTTATATTACAAACGGCAACATCATTCCTGAATTGTGTCATCAAAAGAAAAGCCTTTTTCTGATAGAACTCTCAAGATATACCATCTTAGCACCAATCGCAGCTAGTAGTAATATAATGTGTTGGGTACAATTTCCTACCAGATATACTGAGATATCAAACTCGCTTAGTGCCGATCTCTGTGCAGTTCATAGATATATAAACATGTTGCAAAAGCTACCATTGTAAAATGAGATACTGAGGAACACTACATATTGCATCATACGTATAAGCTTTATAAGTAAATCCAAATTACTAGTTGGTAGCTGGCCAACTCTGTGTTCAGTTATGAGAGTGTGTGAAATTTTCTTTTCTTACTAAGATTCTGAACAGATTATAAACGCAACCAAAAATCCTTCGGCGATACAACTAGTATAACGACTAACGAACAAGCACAGAAAATATCCATTTAGCCAATTAAATATAACTGCAAAGAAAGTGTGCATGAGAAAGCAGAAACAACACAAACCTCGAAACCATGGCAGCAACAGCACCCGCCCAGAGATGCTTAGCAGTGTTCAAAGTGCCCC
>NC_026157.1:4577813-4614780 GCF_000512975.1 Sesamum indicum
TAACTTCCTTAAACGCCACCTTTTCACTCTCACCCTCATTTTCACTGTCCCCAATCTTTTCCCCTACGTTCCCCAAAACACTACTAACAGATAACTCCTCACCGTAGCTCCCACCACCATCATCATTAACCGACGACAACGTCACTGACGAGAACCCTCCCCGCCGCCTCCCGCCGACCACCCCCCTTCGGCGACTCCTCCTAAAAGAACAACAAACCGTCGCCGAGAAACAATTATTCTTCGGAGAAATCAATGCAACGAATGACGCCGGAGCCGATTCTTCTAGAAATAACCCACCGATCAAATGCACATTCTTCCGGTGCATATCATCATTAACCACGGCCAAACTCGTGAAGTAATGCTCTAAATTAAGCATTTCGGAGCAGAAAATTGCAAAATTACTCTAGAATGAACACCGAACAGCAGGTGAATGTAATGTATGTTCGCGTATGTATAGAAAGACAGAGAGCAATGTGTGTGTGTGTGTATAGAGAGAGAAAGAGAGAATAAGAGAATGGGAGTTGAAGGAGAAGTGAGAATGGAATAAAAGAGGGATTGATTCGAGAAAGAAACAGTGATTCACTGCATAGCTTCCATCGCCGGGCGGCGGGTCCGCTCCACGCAATCAGCTGTGATCCCTGAAGTGGGGTTTCCTGCAGTTCTTGCACTTCCTGCTTCGATGCATTGTACAATTTCAGCTTCTGCCCCCTTTGTACATGTGATAATCAAAAATATATTTTAATAATACACTATTTTTAAAAAAAGTACTTTATTATTTAATATTAAGTTGAGATATCAAAAATTAATTATTTCAATGAATAATTTATACTATTATTACAAAACAAAAAAACTTTTTTGCCGCACTCCTTTTTGAATACCCAAAATTACCCTTTATCTCATTATTTCTGTTTAAAGAAATTTGTTCAGGTTGATAATGTTAACAATTATATATATTTTTTTTTAATTAACTACCCACTATTCCACATTTCTCTCTTACTTTAATTATTAATTTTAAATGTACAATATATATGAACTAAATATCATTACGTTTTTTCTCTTATAAATACAAAATTATTATATAAAAATATTAAATAAAGGTTAAAATAAAAAAATATTAATTTGTTTTGACGTTAGTATTTTCCGTCCAAATCATAACAAAAGGATGTTAGGAGTAAACGGAGAATTTGTTTAGGGGTTGTAAGTATAATTTTATAATGTTTAGAGGGGATCCAAATGTAATTAATTCTAAGTTTATTAAGTATATTAATAATTTAAAAATATATATACATTCAATAGAAACGAAAAAGACTACAATAAATTAGTCAAAATGATTAAAATACATAAAAATTTGAATCAAAATATACATCAAATAACAATAAATAAAGTGAAGAAATTAAATAAAGATTGATTAAGCACATTAATAAAATCACAGCTGATTAATTACATTAGTAATTTCAAATACAAGCATACTTCTAATAAAAACAAATAAATACAAATGGCTTATTATAAAAATAGGTTATACAATCATGTTTCCATAAATTGAACCAACAACCCCTTTCTTGTAGGGATATAAACAAGTCCAATCCAGTCGAAATCAACATTATTGGAGCTTGTTTAAATTACTATCAAGCTTAAAATTGCATTTGAACTTTATTTGATTAATAATCAAATCGCACTTAAAAACTAACTTTAGTTAAATAATCAAGTCGAGTTTGAACGAGCTTCAGTTAAATCAAATTATAGTTAAACTTGAGTATGATTTCAAATATTTTTCTTTAAATAATTGAATCGAGCTCAAATTGAGCTTGAAGTTCCTCAAATGAACAATTAATTTTAATTTTAGTTTGTTTAATTAACGAATCGAGTTTAAATAAGTTTCTACCGATCAGTCTCAAATGGAATATCGACTAGTTTGGTAATTAATGGAGGCAAGAAAAATTGGGTTAAATACAATTTACTCCTCCTGTATTAATGAAAAAGTGCAAATTGAGGGTAAATTGTATCTTTTTCTAGTGTCACAGTGAGGTAAATTATATTTTAATTTTTTATATGGACTTTTTTATTAACACGGGGGTAAATTGTATTTAGCCCGGGAAAAATCACACCAAGGATAAAAAAAAAAAAGTGATTTCTACAAGAACATGAAGAGAAAGAGACGGGATGTTTTGAACAAACTCGTAATTACTAGATTAGACTTAGCAGAAGAATTAGGTGCATATGTAAATGATTGTTGGACGGGTAAAAATGATTTTACACCCACCCACATTAATTGTTTGGGCAGTATAAATACCCGTTCAAGAATCAAAACATTATGAAAAGGGACTTTTGGCAAATGAAGGAAGAATAAGCTCGTGATTTTTACGAGTATTATTAAAATTATTAATAGTAAGAATATTAAATACAAAATACAATATTACAATTTAAAATAAGTAAATAAATAATAATTATAATTAATATATTAAAGTATTAATTAATATAAAATAATAACTAGAAGAACTATTCAAAGTCATTTGTCCCACTAACGACTTTCGGTCAAATTTTTAAAAAAATAAAAAATGTACATGAGTCGTTGCAAAGCTAACGAATCACGCTATTTTTGCCCCAATTTGGGATTAAGTGTAATTTTTTTAAACAATAAATATACAAAATAAGCCCTTCAACTCTATGCTTTGGTTAATTATTTTTTCAGAAATCTTTTAAAAATCTGGATTTTAAAATCTTAGTCATATTAATCATGTTATCAATATTTTTTTGATGAAGTGACAAAATATAGAAATATTGATTTCAGTATCCCGTACAAGCGCGTCTTGGGAAGGGTAGACTCTGTCCAGAAGGTACAAACACTGGAAAGGTCACAGCAGCAATTGCAACTTTAGGGAACCGTTGCGTCTCCTTTTTTGGCTTTTCTTTTCCATTTTTGTTTTTGAATGTTCCGAGGGTTTTTGGGTTTCTCCTGTTGGAGGTGTGGTCTTGCCTACTGCTCAATGGTCGGTGCGCATTGGCATTTTGGGTGGTGGTAGGGGCAAAATTGGAAAATTCATAGCCTTTCGGACCAGCTGTCCTGGGTTTCAGCACGTGATACAAGTAAATTTTATATGGTTTAAAAAATTACATCTAATATCTAAAAAGCTTGTTTCATCTCATAAATAAGTGCCTCTATTAGTCAAAATTTACTAAATTTTTAATTAACAAAGAAGAAAATGAATGAATCGAGCTCAAATATTGATTTTTATTCATTTTTTTATTAATATTATCAAATTTGATAAATTTTGACTTACGAATGGTCTTCTTTATTAAATGAAAACAAATTTCATGGGTACTATTTTTTAAATAATAGAGAATTTACATATAATTATACTAAATTTGAAGAAAAAAACGTCTAATTATTCCTATTTCATATGTAGGGCCATACTTATTTTGATAATTATATAATTTATTATGAGAATATTATTTTTAAAAAAATAATTATGACATTTGAATATACAATTTTATAATTAAATATTTGATATATTATAATGTACTCCTTTGAGATTCGGTATAATTACGAATATCCCCTTATTATTTAAAAGATTATAAATATCCTTGATGTTTGATAAATTATATGATCATTTGATGGATGTCTATAATTGTCAACTTTTTCTTTAATGTGGCTTTTTTTAGATTAAAAAAGATAAAAAAAAAAAATGGAAGGTAGATGAAAAAATTATAAAATAATTATCCACTTAGTCTGTTAGAAAATTCAAAAAACTTAAAAAGTAAAATTATAGTTCATAGTCCACAATGTCATTTTGTCAATTCACAAAAAAAAAAATGAAAATCTATCAAAAACTATTGAATTGTTAATTGTTATACCACCGTTAAAATCAAGGAGTTTTAGTAATTTTTAAAACAAAGAGAGGTATTTGTAATTATATCAATTTTTAATTTTTTTTTATTAATATTAACAAATTCAGTTAATTTTAATTAAGGGACGGACTTATTTGTTGTACGGGATACAAATATCAAGTGTTCTAAATGTAATTCCACCAAATCTTAGAGTAGAAGAGTGTAATTATCCATAACTTTAACCAAAATGTGGTTTTTATAGAATTTTAATTCCAAAAGTAATTATTGAAAAATAGAACAAACAACAAAAACTTTTACAAAAGAAATTAAGCGCAAGACATAGAAGATATTATATGGTTCGGAGAATTCTCCAACACCTTCGATTGCTTGAGATCATTTTTATTTGGGATAATTGCATTTACATTTCTTGATTTACGGTCTGTTTACACAAATCATTCATATTTTTTAGATAATTACATATGCACCCACCAAATGCCAATATTACTTACACGAACCACCCCTTACTTTTTCAAAAAATTATAAATATATCCCTTAAAAATATTAGCATCACTACACAAACTATCCTATTTTTTGGCTGTCAGGGGGAGTTTTTATAATTATGCAAAAAATAAAGGTGCTTTATGTAAAAAGACCATAGGTCAGGGGTTGTTCATATAATTATCCCTTTTTATCTGAATAATTATATTTATGTGTATTGTAATACAAAACCACCCATGAAATAGTTATAGGGTAATTATCACTTTTAGTCCCTTACTTATCCATATGTGATTCGTCACTTATGCATATTTGGTTCCTCATGTTTCTCTATCATCATATTTAATCCCTCAAATTTATAGATTTCATCAATTTTGATCCCATTCGATATCTATGTGTTAGTTTTAATGGATCTATGAAAAAAGAAAAAAAAATCCAACAAAAAAGACAACAAACCCAACGAAGAAATTCTTCTACACAATCAAATGTGCCGGTGCAAGGTTTTCAACAATAATTGTATAGTTTATTGTTTTTCTTATAATTATATAAAAAATATACACTATTATATTTGTATAGTTAATTGTATTTTTTAAATTAATTTAATATTAAGATTTTTTGAATTTTAATATGTTGTTAAAAATTAAATGAATATAACTAATTTATAAAAAATAAAATTAAACGAAAAACAAAAAAAAGTATTTTCATGTCGTGGATCCGGTCCAAGACACCCTCTAAAAAAAGTTAAGTCGACTAACATACTTTTATTATAGTATTTATATAAATTATATTTATATAATTTTTTAAAATAATTTTTAAATAATTAACCGAATGAGCAATCCCACCACTCCACCAAATACATTACTTAGTTATTTTACTAAGTGAAATATTTCTTATAATAATGTAAAATAAAAAAGCATTTAAAACCATCTCAAAATCATGATAAAAAATTTTAAAATCAACAAACATCAATCATTGTCATCCTATATCTCCTTATAACAAAATTAAAGTATAACCAACTAAAATATCACAAAAACCAAACGATGCCATAATTTTTTATGTGGTTGTGATTTATGATATTATTTGATGTTTGTGTTATTTTGATTGGTTATATTTTAATTTTTATTTTTAGGATATATAGAATGATAATGACTAATGTTGGTTAGTTTTAAAATTTTTCAGCATAATTTTGAGATGTTTTCTATTTTATAATTATGTTTAAAAAATATTTCATTTAGTAAAATTGTACTTGGTGAAGTGGTGATGCTATTTGTTCTTTTATGTTAGGTCATAGTTTCAAGTCCTTTTGGCAGTGGAATTTTTTTTTTCTTTTTTCACAAATTCGTTAAAACTAACGGATAGATAACGGTAAATTGATGAAATCTATAAGCTTGAGGGACTACGTCTGATGAGGAGGAAACATGAAGGACCAAATATAAATAAGTGACATAGTTGAGGGACCTAAAGTGATATTCACCCAATACTTATATTAAAACATTTAAGAGAACTATACAATTACAAATTTACCCTACGAACCCGGCCAATTCGATGGGGAGTTGGATCTACAATTGCTAGATCTAGGTATAATGTCAGGATCATAATCATCATTCCAACTAGAGTTCTTCCAAAAAATCCCCCTTCCCTCTCAAATGAAGATGGGTATTTATACTACTACAATGTTACGCTATTTAAGATAGGTGAAGGCGAAATACTGTTTCGTCCTTTACCTATCTCTTTTGTATGATTATAATTTGTTTATTGGGGGTATTTCCACAATCTGATAACTTGCAATGATTTGATAAGTGTGACTTCAAACTTTCATTTTGAGACGATATTTTTTTTTTTTTATTGGGAATATGCTATATCTTGTTTGGTGGACAAATGGATGATAATATCGCAACTTATAATAAAGCATAAGGACATATTCCCTTATACCCATCAACACATGAACTTAGGTGCTCCTTTGCTTTTGTCATTTTCTTTCTATCCATAAAGTATTTGTTTCTCATCTTCGAATGAGACATGCCACGTTCATAGTCTTTTATGTTGTAATTTGTAACATACCATTGTCTTTTTTTTTTTTTAAACAATTAAGAAATAAATTGATTAACTAATTATTTATTGCTCGAGAAATGAATGTTATTGCTCTTTTATAATTTCTTTTTCAAGAAAGCAATAATTATATGATTATATTAGTGTTTTAATGTACTGAATAATTGGTAAATATATTGATTTGATTGATACATTAATATAACAAAATTAATCTACTAGAACCTAATAAACTCATATAAAGTGAGACAGATATACACACATTCAATAGGACCCAGACTCATGATTTCATATTTGTTCGTTGAAACTTGCTTAAAATTGAGATTCTGCTTGCATAAGTTTGATGTTAGAGTTGTCAAAAAAAAAAAAAAAAAAACAGAACTATTATATTTACACTCCTGATCTATGGGTTGTTTACACAAACCATCTATGTTTTTTGAATAATTATTGATACATACCAGATTCTTGGCCACACTACAAGATCGAAGGATTTTCAAGAATAATCTTTAGATCAACGGGGACCAACCTTACAAAATAAATGTTATTACTGCGATGGTTAAGTCAGTAAAGATTGAATAAATGAAAGAAAAACTTGAATTAAAATGAAAATAATGGTGAAATATGATGTTGAGTGCAAAGTGCAAGCTTTGAATAGCTCAAAAACCAGAGAGAGTTTGAGAGAATAAGTGAGAGTTTGAGAGTGAGGACTTATGTTACCAAATAACCACACAACAATTCTATTTATAGGTATGTACATAATAGGATACGTGGGTTGTTTTGGAAAATCTTACGTCATTTGGAATTCCTTTGAATCAGCTAACTAACCGAACAAACCATACACGATTTGGACTTGATTTGACTGAAATACATTAGGTTGACTAAGTCTTACTAGATTTGTCTGAAAATCTATGGTTGGTTGAACATACATGATTTGGACTATGCTTGCATAAGTTTGATGTTAGGGTTGTAAAAGTAAAAAACAAAATAAAGGGGGGGGGGATTATTACATTTATACTCGCTTGTCTACAGTTTGTTTCACAAACCATTCATGCCTTTTGGATAATTATAGATACATCCCCTAGAAACTTCTACATTATTTCTACAAACCACCCTTGATTTATTGAAAAATTACACATACACCCACTTTTGAAACGTCAATATCACTACATAAACGATTTTTATTTATCAGGAATAGTTTATATAATTATGCACAAGGTAGAAATGATTTATGTAGTTAAATCATAGGTTAAGGGTGCAAATATAATTATTAAAAAAATGAAGATTACTGTTAGGGCCCATTCCTTATTTACGTTCACTATTCTTAAATGGGCCTACAATATATTAGCAAAGGATTTTCTACTCTTTTTATTTATGAATTACTCATCACTAAGCAAATACCCTATGATCTGATGTTGAATTTGGGGTCTTGTGCATTTACATTGAGGTCCTCAACTTCGTCCCAAATTGTTGACTTGAACCCAAAATAGTATCGGACACGTGTTGAATATGAGCACAATTCAGACACGCCTTGAAACGATATCTGCATATTCAAAAATATAAAAAACAAAAAGCACACAGTATGGAACATATTTTTTGGCATGTTCGACATGTTCAGAATACATTTAATGTTCTTTTTATGTATATTTTCTAAGCCATATGTTTTGATTAAGAAATTAAATGTACGACATGCTTATTTTATATTTTTATTTTAATACTTTTCATTGTATATTTTAAATTTTTATGAAAAATTGCGAATGTATAAACTAAAAAGTATAACACATAGAGTCGTGTTAGTACCGTATTGTATCATTAGTCTTTCTTTAAATTCTCTATATTATAGTGTTCGTGTCTTTTCATATTCGTATCCATGCACTATAACTCCATACATTAGTGCATTATTTAATTTTCAATTTATTTTTTCCTAATTTTAAGAAAAGGGGGTTGCCTAGTCAAATAGAAATAAATTAGAGCTCCCACCTTGATACTAATTCAACATTTATTGATTAGTATATATATATATATATATATATCATATTTTACGAGTTCGAGTCTCATTAGATATTTAAATATTTATATTACTTTATATGATAAGATAATTATAATTATGATAAATTTTTAAAAAATGTATTATCATTTACCTTATTTTTAATTAATAATATATAATAAGGTACATTATTAAATGTGTAGCGTAGGAAGTGAAACATTGGGTCCATGGCAATTATAAGGCCAGGGCCTAGACACATTGCACGGCCACTCCACTTGGTACCTCCAAATAATGCAGCTACCATGATTTCTTATGTATTTTCATATTCTCGACTAATAATAATGTATCTATATTGATTATTATACTTCCAATTCATATAATATTTTCATGATTCTGTCATTTTCACCATCTTGTTGAACTGTAGTTGCCTCCCAACCCAACATAATTTCATTCATGATATTATTATTTACCAATATTTTTTTAGAAAAAATTGTTGATAATTAATATATATCGAGCACTAATAATATAATTGATTTATCATATAAAAAAATATAATTGTTGCATTAATTTTCTTTTATTAGTATCAATTGCATAGCAATTGCAAAAACTAAATTTATTGAATTTAATAATTCTGGACTAAACCCTCCCAATTTGGAGTGGGTACTGAGCAGGGTCCGACTCTGCTCGTCTCATTTGTTATTTATAACTATTGTCAGTTCATAATATACACGTATTGAAGCAGCAAATTTTTTGGATTCAATGAAGTTCGAATCTCATGACTACTCAAATAGAAAACTATTAACTACTGCACGATCGTGTTGATGGTAAATCTTTATTGATTCAAGCAATTTTGATATTTTTTTTTTAACTTTACTATATGCGAACATTGTGTTTCAAACGTCATTTTCAAGTGTGACTCATTTGGTATCTTATTACGCGGAATATTATTCGTTTTGACTTTATAAAAATCTTATGATCTTTGTCCTAAAAAACATCTCACTAAGGAGAGGAGACCTAAGAGCCTATAAGCCACTTAAGTTTTTTATCTGCAACCAATGTGTATGGATCGTTTGCCCACATCAAAATGAAAAATTTTCTATCTCATGATTTATATCACACAAACACATATATATGCATCCCTACTGTACAATTTAATTTCCAAAAAATATTATATATTAGGGCAAATTACAACGATCTTTTTTGGGGTTTGACATAATTACAAATATCCCTCATTATTTGAAGAATTACATAATACCCCATAATATTTGATGAAATTATTTAATTTTTGAATGGGGTTATGAAATTGTTAACTATATTCTTGTTGTAATTTTTATTAATAAAAATAAAAATTTGTAAAAAAAGCGAACGGAATGGATGGAAAAATTTGAAAATTTATAAAAAACAAAATCCACTTAGTCAATAAAAATATAAAAAAAAATAAAAAATAAATAAAATTATAATTTTTAGTCCATAAGGGTATTTTAGTCAGTTTATAAAAAAAATATATGAAAACCTAATGAAGACTATAAAATGGACTAATTGTTAGACGATCATTAAAATTAAGGGATATTAATAATTTTTTAAATAATAAAAAAATATTCATAAATTTTAAAAAAAATAGTTGTAATTTATTCTATATATTAATGTAGTACTAAAACGTAGGAGAAGATTATCGCTTTCATTTTTTTAGAAAAAAGAAACAGAATCGTCGCAAGAATTGTGGGTGATCCCACACTGAGTTTCAGTTTTTGAACAATAGTTGCTAGCCCGTGACTGACACTTTATGCTTTTTCTCCCTTGCTGCATGGCGTTGATTTGACGCCTCCTTCATTGCAACAGTCCGTCCAATTCACATGCAGCTACATGACAGCCAGAGACAACTCTACCATCCATGACCGTTTGTATCCTCCAATAATCTCGTACCTTAAATTCTCTGCACGGAAAATTTGATGATAAGATAATTTTTACTGAGGTAGGTTAAGAAAGTTTTGGTGATATTTTGGATATGGGCAAAAGACAATTTTCGTCCCACAGCTATAGGCCATTTTCGTTTTAGTCCCGTAAGTTTTTAGGGTTTCAATTTGGTCCCGTAAAACTGAAAAATTCGCAATTTCAGTCCAAATTTGGCCGGAAAATTTTGTGAGTCGCCGGAAAAAGTCACATGCGATGCATGTGACTTTTAAAATTGGGGGCTCGATCTTGATTGGCTGGAGAAGTTGACGTGGCGCATATGTGGCGCATACGTGGAAATTAAAAAAAAAAATTGACAGGAAATCAAAGTCTTGAAATCCCCACCATTCGCCGCCACCTTCTCTCTTCAATTTCGCCGTCGTTACTTGAAATTTCTAGCCACCACATATACCATTCGATTACCCATAATAAGGAGAACAAAACCCCTCAACCAATTTTGCGATCCGACCACGACAACGACTGGGCTTTGAAATTGACCGCCGCGGACAATTCCTGTCGATTCGCCGGCGACAGGATGACCCACGATCGCGGATTGGTACCATTGGATTCGTCTCCTCACTGCGGTTCTAATGGGACTAGTCTCATCCATTTTCATCAACTAGGTGCAAAGATCCATTATTTTGAAGATCTCAGTCGTCGTTCGCCGTGACTGCACCTTCTGCCGGCGTTTTCTCTTTCGTCTGAACGAACCACCGGCTCGAAAGACTATCGTTGAACGCCTCTCATTCTGGTGAATCTTTTGAGATCAGTCCCATCAATTTTGGTCACCTCTGTTCAAAGATCCGACAAAAGCCGTCCTCTACCTTTGCCATTCTTTTGAGAGCGTTTTTTTTTTTTAAATTTCCACGTATGTGCCACATATGCGCCACATCAGCTTCTCCAGCCAATCAGGATCGAGCCCCCAATTTTAAAAGTCACATGCATCGCATGTGACTTTTTCCGGCGACCCACAAAATTTTTCGGCCAAATTTGGACTGAAATTACGAATTTTTCAGTTTTACGGGACCAAATTGAAACCCTAGAAACTTACGGGACTAAAACGAAAATGGCCTATAGCTGTGGGACGAAAATTATCTTTTGCCCTTTTGGATATTAATTGTATGATTTGTGTTTATAATATTTCAAATATACATCTCATAATATAAAATATTAGTACAATAAAGTATCATATATATAAAATGAGAAATAACCTTTAGAAATTATAGGAAAATTTTAGTTTCGATCCGACTCGATTAAATCTGAACTAATTATATGGTAAGTGCAGTATACTTGTCATGTGATTGATGTACAGTTTAGAAAAAATGATCAATCATAACACTTGCTCTGTGATTGGTTTGGATTGACCAAACCTGGTCCAGACAAGAATTTCCAAAATTATAAAGCTGCACCGATAGAGAGTCATGATACTTGTCGTAATCTTAAAATCATGACTGCCTAATTATGTGTAGATTTTAACAATTGATCATGACTCGAAGATAAAACCTCATTATCTCTCAGCAGCATCTCACCCTATATGCACGACTATGAAGAGATTATGAACCAATTCTTCAATCACGTTGTCAAAACCCTCAAACACTTGTGAGAGTATGAAAATGCGTTTGTCAAACTCATAAACTATATAAAAAGATCAATCTCCCAATGTGCTAAATGAAGAAGGCTAATGAAATAATTGTAAATAATTTGTAAAATTAATTGGGCAATTAAATGGGCCACACAAATACAAAATTCAATAGTCAAATATTTATTAACCTTAAAATCACAATTAAATCATTATAATAATGAGGCTATAAACCGCAAATAAATAACGAATGAAATTGACGCATTAAGATGAAATAAAGTGTTGGAAATAAATTGGTCAGGATAGAAGATATTGTACTTTAGGTCCCACAGTTTATAGATTTAGCACATTTAGTCTCATATGATAAAATATTGTTGTATTTTTGTCCCATAGAATAAAAATTATAACACATTTGGTCCTATAGGATAAAAAATTAAAGCATTTTGGTCCAAAACGCTACAATGTTTTAGCCCATGGAACTAAAATGTGTAAACTGTGGAATTAAAATTGTAACACCTTATATCGTGTGAGATCAAAAGTACAATTTATCCTATATTTCAAAGCTTCTTTCCAACAGGTGCAATAATTGTTAGTAGCTTTTGAGGTGATATTTTTTGGATTAGATTTTTTTATTCCAAATCTCATTACATTCTATTCTATTTAATATATACGCGCCACACATATAAAGATGATATTGTTTATTTTATAAAATAAAAATAAAAATACAAGCAACATCCCTGTAATAAGTAGCATGTGCCAAACACCTCCTATGGGAAAAAAAAAAGAAAGAAAAAGGAGTTACCTTTCTATGATTTTTTAAAATCAAGCAGTTTACCTCTTAGATGGGGAGGTAAATTATTCAATTTTTAAAAAAGATAAAGAGGTAGATAGCTATTTTTTTTTTACAGAGGGATAATTTGCTTATTTTCAATATTATATGGATATAAATAATGATAAAATTTTTATATATTTTATTTAAAAAAAGATTTTATACCCGTAACATATAATAAAAAAGAAGATTCAATTAGAAAAGCCAATCCTGATATTTTTGAGGACCTAACATGCATTTTTACTTAGAAGAAAAAGGGAATATACAAATAAAAAGGTTATGTTACTATTCCTTTCCTTTAGGTCCACATTGAAGAATTTATTTACATTGGACCCATATGGGATATTTTAACCTAATGGTATAAGAGGCCTCCTAATTGAAAAGCTTACGAGGTGGTTTGGTCGAATAATGTACGAGGTACACTGATTGAAAAAAATACGAGGCATCTTAATCGAAAATCGAATAGTATAAGAGGCTTCCTAATTGAAAAGGTTACAAAGTGGCTCAGTTGGATAACATAAAGGGCACGCTAATTAAAGAAAATACGAGGTCTTCTAGCTGAAGTGATTACGAGGTATCTTAACCGTATAAATATACTAGGCCTCCTAATTAAGGAGATTCTCAATTGGATGGTGTACGAGATACTTTGATTAAAAAAATACGAAATATTCAAATTCAAAGGGAATATAACTATCCTATGAGAAGGAAGCATGTTGGATCTGATCGATTTTCAAATACCTTCAAATTTGATTATTTTTTAATTCGTAATTTTCTTTATAACTAATTCTCGCAATAATAGAGCAAAATTATTACGGACACCCCAATCCATTAGTGCTAGGATAAAAGATAATAAATAAATAAAAAAGAAATAAGAAAAGGAAAGTACAAAAACGGTCATTAGACAGCATAGCGAGGGGCATATGCGTCCAAAGGAAAAAGGGGCAGAAATGTTTGTCGTGGTCATCAATGTCGTGATCAGGAGCTTTCCTGGCAGTGGCAGTTCGTGCCTGTGTAACACCCCCCCCCAGATACATACATACATGCACATAGTAGGCTATTAGCATTCATCTGATTTCGTAAACAGACCGCAGCAGAGAGAATTCGGAACACACCTCTGACTTCAGGAAATCTCTCTCTCTCTCTCTCTCTCTCTCCGCTCCTTGTTTCTTCAATGGCGGTCAATTCCAGTGAAGATGTGAGATTTCCTGTTTCCTCTTCAAAAGCATTGGGATATGGCCTTTCTTTGTCCATTTTCAGCTGCATTTTTGTGTTTTTTTGTTGTTATTAACATCTTGTTGTGGCTTTCGAAGTTCAACTCTGCGATTCAGTTATTCTGAATTCGAATACGATAGTTAGCTAAGAAATTGCCGCAATGCTGGTTGTTTTCCTTGAGATTTGGTTTAACTTGTTCTTAGTTCATTGAAATTTTGTTCTGTTTCTTGGATTCTGCTGGTAATTACCGTTGACCTGAAATGTAATAGTAACTTTTAGAAGCAAAGATGGGAACGTTTTAATATAGTGATATTGTCTCTGAATTTGATTAAGTTTGCGCATTCTTCTTCCTGTTCTTCTTCTTTACGTTCTATAGGAATCAATTTCTCAGAATGTAAAAATTGTTGGAAAGAGTATGAGGTCATACTTCCACTTTTTACTTGGGTAAAAATCTGAATGACGCCATTGAGGTATGGACAAAAACTATTATTGCGTAGCTCTGGATTTTGGCTGGAGGTGATGATGCCGAAGAGGTGCCTGGTTGGTCACAATTGACCACTCAGTGAATTTGTGCTTTATGTGCGTCATGGTACTTTATTGGTTACACAATACTTAATCCGTGATTCGGTGTGTTTTCTTGACTATTTCTCTTAGATTTTGTATTTTTTTGGATGTTAGGAATTAACGTGGGGCAACATTTGAGTTGAAACTTTAACTGCTAGTCTAATACAACTTGACGTGTTTTGTGCTCCATTGCTATAGAATCATGTGCTTTGATGATGATATATTTGTTTGCATTACGGATCATCTTAATACAACCAATCTATTCTGGAGGTTGAAGCAATAGTTGGTGAATACTTGAACCCAAAACTGATGTAATACGACTAATTGATGCACTCTAACCTTCGGCAATTCATGAAGGAAATATATTAACCAGGACCTCATGTATGCTCGTTTCGGGCTTATTAAAGATAAGTTTATGAGTATCTTGATATTTTTGTGTCTTTGTTCGTGTGGCTGCACATGAGGTCTGATGGTACTAGCTTTCAGGTTCATATATTGTTTCCCAGAGTTTCAAGCATTTTTTCTTGTTGTTTATCCCTTTTGATTTGTGATGTGATTGTTCCTTTACTTTTAGTTTTTCTTTTTGATTTATGTGATCCTGTTGAATGATTTTTACTTTGTTTCTCTCAGTGCCAAAATGTCCACAGTATTGTGGTTTTGCCTGACAAAGGAACCCCTAACCTGCAGAATGAGCTCCCGTTGAATATTAGCTATGTGGAGGTTCCTACTTTGGTGAAAAGCGAGATGTGCTTAAATTCTGAGCCTGACTTGCAAAATCAAATCAACATAAAAGTGGATAAATTGAATAATTATGCACCATCTGTCCTGGATGTGGACATTGAGAAAGGAAAGGCAGAAATTCCCATGTGTAACGAAGAATCTGGTGTCATTTTGAAGTCTGACGATTCCGTAGCAGTATGTCTCTATATTCTCATTAATGTGCTTTGTTTGTTCAATGTCCTTGAAATGTTATCAAGAGTTGTTTTGTGTTCTGGCCATGGATGATGTTCTCTTAGGATGATACTGAACCCATTGCATGAGCTGAAACTGAAATGAATTGTTTTTACAGAAGGCATTCCAGAGAGAGATCTGCTTCCAAATAGGAGGAAAATTCATGCAGCTCCTGATGAAACATGGGGTTGAGTTACCAAAGTTCACTTCAAGAGGTAGTTTAAGCAACCACAATCATGCTGATTTCTGTTTTCTCAATGATTCATAATATTGCAATCTGTTTTTTTTTTTGCCTATTCCAAAGGTTTTGTGCATAGGCACTTCTTCTCGAATTCCAGTGCAAGCTATCAATTGAAATTTCTGCACTTCTCTTTAAAGATCCACATGTAATAAAGTGTTTCTGTGACAAGTTAAACATAAAGAGCACACCATTTCTTATGCACTATGTTTATGCTTGTGCCTGTGTAGTGCCTTTATGTTAATAATGTGAAGGGAAATTGAAAAATAAGTGAACTCCTATATGATAACAGAAACTTTTACCCAGCATGCAAATATCCATGTAGTACTAGTACCACTAACCTGTTGTATGAGCTGCCCTTGAATATCAGCTATGTCCATTCTAATGTCATTCCGTTTGTTTATTTTCATCTTTGGATCTCATAATGCTTAACTTGTATAAATCATGTTTTAAGGTGAGCCTCAACCATCATAAATTCATGTTATTAGAGAACATGTTCTTCTTTTTCATATGATATTTACCATGTTATATGTCGTATTATGAGATTCAGTTTTTCCCTAACATTCTTTGTGTTGTATAACAGATAAGTTTCTACTGGAGAGAGTCTATGAAACGCCTACTAATAGATCAAGGAAATACAAGCGATCCCCCTCATTCAATTCAAGAAGAGTAGTTCTCCTTTTCTCGGTCTTGTAAGCTCAATCATCCTATACTGTGCTTATTGAGCTGTCCCGTATGTAAAACTTTACTTTTAACATCGATATTGAGTTAAAGAATGTCTTGTCATTAAAGGAAAAATAGAAATTGAGGTATGGCCAAGCAGACGAAGCAGGGCCCACATAATCTTCAACAAGTTAGATGTTAGCAAAAAGAAAAATGGTGAAGAAATTTTCTTCCCAAGAGATATTGTGTGTTTAATCTTGATATTTCTGGCCTTCTGCTGTAAAAAGAAAAATCTAGTGGCCAGGAACTACCTCTTGATGGGATTCAATCACAACGCTATGTTACTCATGCATGCTTTAATTATTGAGACCTACCACGAAATGCCCTAGCTATTTTTGTTATTGTTTTGGTAATTTGTTTGATACACACAATGAACAAAAGGGTAGCAGTTCTACTATTTATATGTGATGACCAAAAGTCATCTGTATTATGCATATGTTGTATAATATCACCAGGCAGTGGAGTATAAATGTGGTTTGCACAGACAGACGAAGAGCTAACTTCACTGATATCTTGTGATTTTTCATTTTATCATTGAAAATCTTCTTGAACTCTCAATTCATAGTTAAAACTCGTGGTATTTTTGCTCTTTTCTTTTATTTCTTTGGCTCAAGATGCTTTAGTTACTTCCTTGGCATAAAACTCAACATCTAATGGTCTTTTTCCTTCTCAGGTCTAGCATGGGAACGATTATCCTAATATACCTAACACTGAGAGTGAGGCAAATCAGTGATGTGTCTGGTAATGTCTAAAATACTTAACTTCTGCCTTCTTATTGCCATCTTTTATGGAAGAATCTGTTAGGATCATAGCTTCCTGTTTTTGTTTTTCCGCTTACTGTATCTTCCTGTTTTTGGTTCAGTGATGTAAGTTTTTCATTAATGTACATATTGAAACATCTGGAACTGCTCTAAGATGCAACAATTGGTAACTTGCCCTGTATACAAATTTTTCGGTTTACATATTGCTCATCAATATGAGATTTTTTGCTGTAGAAGAGGCTTTTGTGCCAAAATTTTACATGTAGTTGTTGCCTTTTGGAGGGATGCTTTCATGCTTTCCATTTGTGTAGAAACCTATATGGGGTGGTGACCATTAGATCTGAATATACTGATGTCATCGTGAATGATATATCAATCTCGATGGTTCATGGTTGCTCTGTTGAACCCCCACCCTCGGCATGCGTTACTCAAGCACATGCCTGGGGTTGGTTTATTAGGCCTAAGATTGTTCTCATAACACTTGAATTAGAGTTTTAAGAATTTCAAATCACTCCAATATTTGATGCAACTTTGAAAGGGTTAATTACACTTGGATCCCCTCTAAAAATGCAAAACTACAACTTCCTCCAAAAAACTTTCAGAATTACACTTACACCCTCTCCAAAATATTCATTGTTTACTCCTAGTCTCATTTTATTAGGGTTTGGTCGAAAAGTGCCGACGTTAGTAAAAAAAAAAAAATGGTATATGAAATTTTTAATTTTATTCCTTATTTAATATTCTTGTGTAATAATTTTGTACCAATAAGAGAAAAAATAATGATGTTAATCTCACTCCATATATATATTGTTTATCCTTTTATATGTACAAAAATATAAATAAAAATGTTAAATGGGGAGTAAAATTAAATTTTGCATAACATTTTTATTGCCGACATTAATATTTTTCATCTAAATTCTAACAGAAGAGAATTAGGTGTAAACAGATAACTTTAGAAAAGAGCGTAAGTGTAATTTAAAATTTCTTTGAAAAAAAATATAATTTTATATTTCCAAAAAGGGTTTAAGATTAACCCTTTGAAAAATCCATCATAATAATGGAGAAAATCCACTTTAGTTTAATTAAATAACGAAATGAAATTAAAAGCCTTAACCCAATAAGATTTTCAATTCAAAAACAGATCTAACTACATTCAGGGAGTGCAAAGACCAATTGCTTGGAAAAGAAAGACATCCCAGTCACAATTTGTCAATTAAATCACATTCTCTAAGCTGAATCAAGATACACAGTAAGAAGTTCCCATCCTAAATCCAACATTAAAACAAGATTTAAGTACAAAAATACAATTCTCCAAATTTTGAACCTAAGCATTCCGAAGTGGAATACCACCCAGTTGATCAGTCTCCAGCCTTTAAAATTAATCTGTTTCCTAGTACTTCCAGTCCTCCATCCCAAATAATAAAAAAACTCAATGGTATGTCACCAGACACACACACACACGCGCGGCGAAAACTTCCAATTTTTCCCCCTCCCTTGCCTCCTACTTTTTCCTCACTCTTTGGTACAGTTTCTAGCATGCGCAGCCTCCTCCTTGCTGCTCCGCATTGGCAGCATTTGATGTCGGCTTCAAGTTCACATCGACCATGTCCTCCTGCTTTGTGGAGGAAAGCGTTTCCATTCCTGGTAGTGCAGCAGCTATTTTCCGGAATAGGGGCTGCAAACCAACTTACATTTAGATGCAGAAGTTCTGAAGCGACTCCATAAACATGAATTCGGAAGAATAATTATACTGACAATTGACTATTTATATAATAAAATTGCACTAGTTACATATATTCATACTACTTAAACGTACTGTGATAAATTGCGGTTTTTTCATGTCTGATTTTTCAAACCAAACACACGCCCTGCAAAATTTCGACTAAGACTCTGATAATGTCAAAATTTCAAAATCAAACATCCGACTACTATAAGACACCACGTAAACTATGTTTACCAATAAAAATAGGTGAAGATCTATTCCAGAAGAGAAACAACATTGTTATTATATCAGCTGCAGTTGTGCATTATATTACGGGTTTGCCCTGTGTAAAACCAAATGGTCGGACGAACAAATAAGGCAAAATATCACTCCAAAGGAAGTATGGATTGCAAAATTGAGGATTTTTTTTTGTGATATACACAAATCCAGGTGATATATACATGCAAGTTATCCCTAAATCAAAATATAATCCACAACAAACATCAAAGTGTTCACTTAGAGCAAATGCTGATATAAAGAAAATCAGTAAACTGCAATGCAGTGTGCATAGGAGAACCCGAAGCTGCAATCGAGTTCATGTTCTTCAAAATGCAATAGTCCTCACCTTAATATTGAAACCTGCTTTAGCGCTAGTTTCTATGAACATGACACCAAATTCACGAGCCTTACCATCTCCTTCTTCAATCGAAACTTGCCTGTATAAGGCAAGAACAATATGATATCATAAATTTTGATTCATCCAGGAATTGCAGAACGGAAAACACGCTTAAAACATGGCAACAAATCATCCTCAACTAAAAAGTTAGACAAGTCTCTGTCTGCCGTTTGAGCTGAGGATGCAGAAAAATCGTCATTCACACAGGAAGTTTTAGTTAGGAGTAGGTTCAAAAAATGAGATGGTGGGTTCACTTGCCATGTAATTAGTGTATAGTAAAAACAGTAATAAATCGCATGACTAGTGCAATAATACTTGTAATATGATTAGTTCGGTTAGATAAAACTTGATGTGGACATTAAGGTTGATTCTTGAGCTAGGAATTAGTGTTCTTTAGAGCATGACCTTTAAGTAGAGCAGAGTCATATTTAAGACAATCAATTCAGAATTCTCCCTACGCCAACAGAAGAACGCAAGAGAAAAGGGGATTTTTAGTTTCATTTTAAAGTGTTTTTCTTTGTTTTTTGGGGATAAGAGAGAAAGATAAAGAAGTGTGTGTGTTTTTGGGAGTTTTTAGTACGTTTCCTTTTTTTATTTTATAGGATAATAAAGATAAGTTCAAGCACAACTGTGTTTTCTGCAAAAATTCGCACAAACATTCATGATGCTTTTTTTTGTCCCTCAGACTGCTAGAAAATGGAACTCCTCTCACCTTTTATCAACAAGATCAGTTTTGTTCCCTACAAGAACAATAATAACATCACTGCCTCGTTCGGTTCTTACTTCCTCAATCCACTTTGAAGTGTTCAAGAATGATTGCCGATCTGCAAAGACAGAAAAATTCAGCAAAGAACAACTGATTCTTACGAGACTTTGCCAGGTTAAAAGAACGAAATAACATTGTCGGAGGACAAGAATTAATTAGCTAGTGGAGAAATTCAACAAGAACAGCATGTGTCGCATTGCTGTTTTTGCAATGCACCCAGCCAGGGATGTAAGGCTTAACAGACCAGTAAGAACTTACTGGCAACATCATAGACAATCACTGCAACAGAAGAATCTCTGATATAGCTTGGAATAAGACTCCTGAATCTCTCTTGACCAGCAGTATCCCTGGCCCCATAAGCACAACTTGTTTCAAATATCATAAGAAAAAATATGGGCACAACAATTAGTTCTATGAAACTATGATCAAGTGTTCAACACCAGTACTATGTTAATCTCTCTTGACTATCTCTTGTTTCAAATATCATAAGAAAATTATGGCACGACACTTAATCCTATGAAACTATGATCCATGGTCCAACCCCAATACTCCAGGAGACAGGAACCAAGTACTGCTGAATTTCAAACCTGAAAGTCCAAATGTGTCCCAAGTTGACAAGCTCATGTTCAAATCCTATAAAGCGTATGTAACTGGTAATTATGTCTCCGGCATATTTAAATGAAACCTAAGACATAAATGGTGATGCTTTTTTTAGCTTGCTCTAACTGTGGAAAGAGTAAAGAATATGTTACCACAGCTGCAAGCGAACCGTTCGATCCTCGAGGTACATAGTTTTTGACAAGAAGTCAATGCCAATAGTGGCCTGCATATAAAAATTTTAAGAAAATTACAACACAAATGTTCATATTATATATTAATTAATCAGTCAATAGTACACATTAATTTCATAACCCATCTTGTTTGAGTCATATTACCACAACCAGGTTTATTTGCGTGTGTATTGTGTGTGCAGAAAAGAAGGCCAATATCCTTCTACCAGAGAAGTGAAAATTAGTAATCAATAAAACAGTAAAAAGACTGTCCTAAATGATGACAAGTCAAACATTTCTAGAAGAAATCAAACATTCTACAATTTCAATAGCTCGCCTCAACAAGATCTACATCAAATCATAACATTTGATCACTGGACTGAGAAAGAAAGAAATCGAGACATTTCATTAACAAATTGAAAAACTAAAATAAGAGACTGACGAAAATGTCAAACACTCACATATCATACATACATATATATGTATATATATATATATATATGTGTGTGTGTGTGAGTGTGTGTATATGTGCACGATCGTCTATGTAAATATGTGTATTTACCTGATAGGTGGTGTCGAACTTATCGTACATGAAACGGGTGATGATGCTGGTTTTTCCGACGGATTGATCGCCCAGAAACACCAGCTTGTACTTTGCTAATGGTGACACCACCGCCA
Source organism: Sesamum indicum (assembly GCF_000512975.1). NCBI lineage: Eukaryota > Viridiplantae > Streptophyta > Magnoliopsida > Lamiales > Pedaliaceae > Sesamum > Sesamum indicum. Next base: position 4,599,563 of record NC_026157.1, read on the forward strand.
TAGGAGCAGTATATATTGAGAGAGACAACAACGAGGACGACGATGATGATGATCGGATCTGAATCTATGAAGGATGGCGAGGAAAGAGAGCAGTGGGGGAGGTGGGATTCAGTTTTGATGGGTAAGTAACGTAAAGACGTGTTTGAAATTGTGTATTTATAGGCAACTCTTCATGGGGTTCCACTTCATATCAAATGGACTTGCCTCAACTCACCACAATTTCAATTTCAAATGTGTCCTTTGTAATATGACCCATCATGTCTTAGTCTTTTGTTAGAGCTAAAACTGAGGTTTCATCAATAAATTTGAGGTTATGGGTTCGAGTTTACTGAATACGTATATTTGTCTCACTTTATATATATTATTGTAATATTGTTAAGTCATGTTTATGTATTGGTTGAACAAACTTTTTTGCTTGATGAATCCAAATGAATTATTGTAATTTATTTGTTAAGTCTTGTTGAGGCCTTACAGTAGAAAGGTTGCGAGTTTGAGTTTCATGAACGTAGCGTATATATTTTAATTTTATAGTAGTTTCATTTTTTTTTCCCCTCTCGATAGTCGATACGTTTTTATTTGGGAATTTTAATTTATTCATTCAATTTTGGAGTTGGAATGGTAGTGAATCTTAAATATGTCATAATTACATAATTAATGAATTTGATATAATTATAAATATAATTTTGTTATTAAAAAAATTACAAATATTCGTCTGGTTCATTTGATTACTCTTCCTCATATCTCATCGAATTTTTTATTTTTATGATGAACGGATTAAAATATTATTTTGAATTATGAGTTATAATACTATATACTTTTAAAATGTTTATAATTTATAGTATTTTTATGGATTAATAAATTCTATGAAAATTTTCACTTCTTTTTTTTTTTTTTTTTTTAATGAGGAGGGCTTGAACCTCCGACCTTGTGGTTAACAGCCACACGCTCTAACCAACTGAGCTATTCCAGCTTTGAAATTTTCATTTTACACACCATATATTAATTTTATATGTTGGATTAGGAAGAAAAAATTCAACAAGGATAAAATAGTAATTTCTACCACATTGTCTAGGACTACATAATTATTTTTTGTTTAAGGAGAGTCTTTATAATTTTTCAATACGAGGTAGTATTCATAATTATGTCAAAATTTTATAAAATATAGTTATAATTTACATATTTATAGATGTATCGAATTTTGATAAGATGGAACACATGTATCGAGATTAAATTAGTATCAGATTCAGAGGATCAAAACTGCAGTTATCCCTTAATATTTTGTTTTAAATGAAAGTGATAGACTATTATTTATTGAATTAATCGAAACAATCAATGTGAAATATCTATATCTAACAGCAGCCCGATAACTATAAGATCATATATCAATATCAAATACATTAACGGAGTTCGAAGTTATAACCTTAGAATTATGAAACATCGATTTCACCAATTAAATTAGAACTCATTAACATCTCCATAGTCATATAGCATCTTTTAAATGCGTTAGCCAACAACTTAAGGATAATAATGATGATAATGTTAACCATAAAAATCAAAGTACACGAATATTGTGAGAGTCAATAATCCGTAACTGAAATTAGGTATTTAGAGCCCACCAGGGACCTTAAAATTAAACTAACCTTTTAGTTGTTTCACGCCGTTCCTATTTTTATTTAGATAGAATTACATTTTTTGTCCTATAAAATAAAAGGTGTTGCATTTTTAATCTCATAATTTACGGAATTAATATTTTTTGTCTTACGAGATTAAAAAAATATTGCATATGTGGTCCTAAAGCCTAACAAATTTGGTTCAACAAGTTCAGTCCATGAAACCACATTTACAATATTTTTTAATACTGTGGAACCAAAAATATTAGGGATGTTACATTTCCCTCCAATGTGGTTTTATGTAATTACACGTAAACTTTTTGTGGTTTGAAAAATTACATTTAGCACCCCTAATTAGAACAATGATTTTTTTAAGCTTGATATCAATTACATAAGTTTGAATAATAATATTTTTTATTCAATTCATATTATTTACAACCCTAAATAAAAGAGAGGTAGATTGTGGTGGAAGCTTGCATTTCATCCATCACACCAAAATTCAAGCTTGCCCTGTTTATCTATCATGCCCTCATTATCAGGGATCAATGTCATAGAAAGAAAACAAGTGATTAGCATGGATTATTAATCCAATCCACACTAAAACCCTAACACAACCACAAATTCAGAATAATACAGAAATTTCAATTTTTTTGAAAAAAAAACAGTCTGCTGCTTATGACTTCCATCCCCTTCTTTTGGATTTTTCCTGATGTTCCCAAAAGTGGTTGGCTTCTTGGTTCATTTTCTGGTATTGGTGGTTGCAATAGGCGGGATATTTTCAAGAGCAGTTGGTAGTGTACTAGATGCAAGTATTGATGAAGGATAACTTTTTTGCCTCTTCCTCGAGAGAGTTGCATTCCTTCTTCCTTGATAGCCTACTTGTTCTTATATTGTCACTTGTAGCCATCTTTGGTTGAGACCCCAAAGCATCTTCGTGACCCAATGGAGGGGCATATTGGCCTGCATTACGCATTTGATCATGTGCTGGAGGTGCCTATCACAAAACAAACATCTTTGGTTAGCTTTAGTCAATGTAAGAAAGTTTGAATTGCAGACAATTACTAAAGAAGCAAACCTTGTAATCTTTGGACTTTGGATGTGGTGCTATTTTGTTGTGGCCTACTTCAAAACAATTCATGCATGTGTGAGTTAATCCTTTTCTCGTGAATGTGTTTTGGAGTTCATTAGGTCCCTTCCTCCTCAATTTCTGTGGCCTGCCCCTCTTGATCTTCATTTTTGGAGGCTGCAAGGCTATATGTCAGTTTTGATGTAGTCCTTTAACCCAAGGACTTTATTGATCATCACTTCATAAACCTTGAGGTAAGTGATTTTGGTGTAGCACTCATCCACATACTCCTCCAAACAACACCGTTTTGAAGCAATGGCAAAGCATGGATGCCAAATCATTTGAGACATGCTACAACTGTGTGTCTCTTTTCTAACGGGTAGTACTAACTTCCTAAAGACATCTAGAAAGTTATAAATAAAGAGTACTACTCTCTTACAGTTGAAGCAATAGATGAAATAGATAAGGAATACAACTCCCGTTACAATTGAGCATGAAAGCATAAATAAGAAGTATTGGTCCCTTTACATAATTTTGAGCTTCATTTGGACAAAAAGCAATTAAATTAAGCATTATGTTACAATTTCTGTCCACTTTATCCTCCCAAATAGACATAAGATAATATTACCCCTCAAATATCCCATACAAGTAAACCAAAAATGAATGTGATAAATTAGTGTCATCTCCCATTTTATCCCATTTCTAACCCATCCCTTGCATATCCCATCCTTTGAAGTAACTATACAGATCCACAGTCTCTTATTCAGAATCATAGGTACCACAAGTATGATTTTAGGGCCAACAATCAGTAAGTTGAATTAGCATCACCTTTCCTTTGTAGGGAAGTCCTGAGTTCTGATCCAAATTTTGTCCACCAATACCATTGAATATCCTACAAATAAGAGTAATAGCATTTAGGGGGAAAAAAAAGAAAAGAAACTGTTATCTTCAGCAGAAAATTGCATTACGATGATGGTTTATACTATTTCTTTTCCTAAAAGGTTAATTACACTTAAACCTTTTTTAAAAATATGAGGTTATACTTTTTCTTAAAAGAATTTCAAAACTACACTTACAACCCTCCAAAAATTTCTTGTTTACACATGATCTATTTCTGTTAGGATTTGAAAAGAAAATATTAACATTAACAAAAAATTTTTTTTAAATATTTCATATTACCCCTAATTTAATATTGACATGTATATTTTTGACATATATATATATATATATGAAGTAGGGTTAACATTATTATATTTTTTCTCTTATAAGTACAAAATTATTACATAAAAATATTAAATAAGGAGTAAAATTAAAATTTTATATAATATTTTTTACTAATATCAACATTTTTTTGGTTCAAACCATAACAAAAAAAGACCAAGTGTAAACAGTTAAATCTTGAACGAGGTATAAATGTAATTTTAGAATTTCTTTAGGAAAAAGTGTAATTTCATATTTATAGAGGGAATTTAAGTGTAATTAACCCTCCCAAAAAACTTGAACCTACAAAGAGAAATTGAATCAGTGTGTGTTAGTATACTGCAGGATTTGTGATATGCTACATTGTTAAAATTAGCAAAAACAGATGATACATCCGAAATAGAAATTGATAAATCTCACATCATTCTCTATTATTTCCAGCAACATACAAACACTGAAGGTGAGTCAGCCAATTGCACATTATGATGCATGTATCATGCTGGATTAGATATCAATGTCACAACATTTACTATGAGGAAGAACAAATGAAGGAAAGCAAGCAACAGAATGCCATGCCCTCTTCAATAGTTCAATATCCTTGCCCTAAGAGGAAAAAGTTGGCTCATTAAAAATTTCGAGCGATTTTCCTCACTCTTCTGATGTTTCGATACACATGAATTCAAACTAATGATGTATAAAAGCAACCTTTCCCCCCTTAATGTTATAGCTTGTCTTTTTAACTCATAATTCCTTCTTTCTGACACGGTATGGGTACTTTTGGTAGATCGATATGCTAGTGACAACCAACGGGAGAGCCACAAGACAGTACGGTGAAGGTGGTTTTCCATCGAAAATGTATTGAAGAAGGGCAGTGACCAGAAGGGCAGAAACAATGACAAATCCCTGCATATATGTCGAATGATTAAATAAAACCGTCAGCAAAACAGTAGAAGAGTATCTAAATCACTGATGATAGTAATATTAATTACAACCACTTTGGAAGTTGTTAACATGCATTTGTCTTTCTTCTGAGTCATGTGCATGGGCATGCCTATTCAGAGACAATTCATGTCATACAGACTATCAAGGCCTTATGGATGATATGCAGCTTAATCCATTGTTTTCAATCTGAAAACTATAACATTGAGATGGTTCGGGCCGTTGAATTCCCAACTCAACGATGTAGAAAATTCGTGGTTTTAAATTTCAGATGCTTGTTATTTTGGACACCCAGCATAAAGGATTTTTCAAAATGGGAACCCAATAGTATCTCACTGTAGATTATGGCAGTATGTTACTTAGAATAAAAATCTGAAAACTCACCTTTCGGACACCACCAGCATAACTTGTCACAAGACCAACAAGAATTCCACCAACAGCATTGAGTATAACAGGAATCTGGAACAACAAAAATCATGAAACTTGAAATTATACAGCATGCAAAACTATCTAAATGTCATGTATAATCAATGAAATCTCACACGAGATACCGAAAATGTTGTTGAAATTGTTAGCTCATAAGACATTATACATTCCACATTAATGCGTTGAGCATACTATGGGACATTTTCTCATTAGGCACACAAGTGTGAATACACATACACTCTTAGAAGTGATAAAGACAGCTCCGAGTCCAATAAACACGCCTTTCACTTATCAGTTTCAGAGTTAATATCTCATCTTGATTTTTTACATAGGAAGCATCATGAAGATCACAAAGAGTAGAGAAAACTCAATACTTGCGCATCAGGAGATCATGATTTAGACTCCATGTATACTTCGTAATGGTATGATCAATAGAGAATATTTACCCAAGTCAAAGGAGTCCACCCATAAAAGAAGCCATGTTGTCTGATAGCCGAACCATCTGGAGACTTGTATGCGCTAGCCACTAAGCAAAGGCTCCCAATTATAGACATCTCCACAGTCATTAAGTAAGATGCATGTTTCTTGACCTTTGTTCAAAATGTTGCAAACTAGAAAGGGTAAATATATGAGCAGACACAGCTTTCAAATCCAAACAGGAGCATTAAGTTATTTTGCTTACTTGAGAAGCCCACTGACACAGAGCCGAGGCCAGACCGGAAAGTACAGAAGCTACCAGGACCGGAATAATCCCATAGAATAAGATTTCATCTGGATTACGTGAACTAGATGCTTTACTTGAGCCTTCACCAATGCTAAGAAGGATTGCAGCAATTATCAACAAGAACAAAGCCCCAATCTGTTGAATTGACTGCCTCTGCCTGTTAATGGAACCAAAAAGAAGAACATGACTCCTAAGAAATTTTAAAAGCATATTAAAATTTTAAAACCAACTCCTGTATTGGGTGGGGGGTGGGGGGGACTGGTAATCAGGAAACCAGTACAAGTTGCTGTGATCTCCTGCAGCAAACATAATTGTAACTAAGGTTGAGAATGCTGATAGTGCTAAGAAAAGCATGACAGTAGAGGGATCACTGGCTTCCAATTTGATAGTTGCATGTGCCACATGACAGAAATGCAACTTTTTAAAATGAGGAAGTACCTTAATATGATAAAAGTAAACAATGCTGTGAAAAAGAGTTTCGTCTGGTTCAACATTGAGAATGTGAGTGAATCAAGATTTCTATATGAGATCTGCAACAAGCTATTCTGCAGCGCATAGATGGCAGCCGGAAGTCCTGATGCAGTTAAAGAGCCAATCAAAGTCCAGTCTTTGAATGTCTTTCTCAAGCTTCCATCTTTCGCTAAAAGCATGATAGCAGAGATCACCTATCACACTTCCAAATGAGACTTAAAATTCAAACGAACCAAAACCTGAAAATTAGGTGGAGAAGAAAGTATAGAACAAGAGTTACCTTAACCACCTCACATGCCAGAACAGATGAAGTCACTATAACTTCTCGACTGCATGAAGAAGAAAATATGACAGAGAACATGTAAGTTGTCAGAAAAGTTATTTCTAATGCATTAAGATTTTGGCTCATAGTAAAATGAAAAAATTAGTGCAGTTAACTACTGATAAACCACATACGACGAGCCCAATAAATCTATAATGCACAAAAAAGGGGAATACTAAATCACTGCATGTGGTTGGCTGAATGTGCAGAATCTGCATTTCCTCAGAAGAAGAAATTCCATTCCAGACCTTTGAAGTACGTATTATATGGACGACCGTCCACATCTTGAAGAGCACAGGCGGAGAACTTGCTGTAATGGTTCTGACAAATTTCACTAGATGCAAAACTTAACCAATGGAAACAATAAAACAAAGGAAAATGATCTGCAGACCAGAGCACAAACCGAAAGCACCTGGTGGCGGATGAAACACCCAGAGCGATCAATCCAACCAGAGTAAGCATAAAGGCAATATATGGACAGAGCGCCCAGGAGTAATCAATCAATAGTATGCACTATACAGAGCCCAATCTGAAACCTTATAAGTACACTAAATGACTTTAGTAATCAATGTACTCAATTTCTTCAATATTCACGATGTCTTAAGCAAATAATTTCTCTAGAGCCACATACAACTAGCACAGTATACAGCCAACCTCCAATAAAACAGAAAGCAATATCGGATACAACCATACACAATTCCGAATCAAAACCTAAAAAATGAAGCAATCTTTCCTCAAAAGCACAACAATGTTGATTGCGGTTCCAGTACTTTACCAAATCAGTAACAACAAGGTGAACAAAAAAAAAAGAAAATCATTAAAATAAAACACCTGGTACAACGTTTGGAGATGAGAGGCTGAGCACCGTACTGAAGCGTCAGCAGCAAAGAAAAGAGCCACACCTTCGTGCTAGCATTCGGATTCGGGTTAACCCCGCCGGCCTTCGGAGCTTCGCGCCTCCTGACCGCCATTGATGTGGCGATCGGTAATTTCTGAGGGTTACGAGAAACAAGAAAAAGAAGAAGAAAGACTTAATTGCGAGAAATGTCTGTATTTTGTGCTTTTCTTCTGTCTGGCGTCCACGGGGGAAACGCTGCAAAAGGAAATAGCCGGCTTTGGCTGCCACACGACGTCGTGTTCGTCAATGTTCTAATTTCTAAAGTTTCAATTTAGGAAAGAGTAAATGCTATTTTTGGTCGTTTAAATTTTTATTTAAAATCATTTTAATTTATTAAAAAAATTATTTTTTTATTTTAATATTTTTAAATTTTATCTCAATTTGATCTCTCGAACCATTTTTTGATGAAAATATGATCGAATTTTAATTTTTGGAAGGATAAAATTATCAATTTAAATTTAATTTTTTCTCATGTCAGTCTCTTTAGTTTGTAAGTGTATCAAGTCCTTTTCTTAAGCCAAAAAATAATTCTCTATATTTGTACACTGAACATAATATAATTATTTTATGTGAATAATGATAACTTTAAAATTTTGTGAACATAATAATAACATATTGATTAATTTAAAATAAACAGTTCTTTTTTTATTTTCAATAATTAAATAAATAAAAAATATGAATAAATTTTATAAAATTTATTTAGTTCAAAAATATAATAATGAATAAAAAGCAATGTCAGTATTTTTTCATCTTAAGAATTAAATATAAATTAGAAAAAGTTAAACATAAACAATATTTATTAAATATTTGGAATTTCAAACAGAAAATTGATAGAATATAAATTTTAACTAATTTTTTTGGTTGATTTGATTCATTTTAAGGGTTTTTCAAATTAGATTTTTTATATATTTTAAGATTAGATAAATTTTATAAAATATATTCATAATTCTATTATATTTTATTTTTGTAACTTCTAAAAATAAAAAAAAGATTATTTTATTTAAGTTAAGCAATATATTATTATTATATTTACAAGAGTTCAAAAAATTATTATTTACATAAAATAATTACATCAAACATACAAAAATATATGAAAGAAAAAATGGTTTCCTATCGAAAATTATTATTAATTTGATTTTTTTTACAAACTTAAGTGAGAAAGTTGAATTTAAATTGATCATTTTATCCTTGAAACAGTCAAAATCTGCCAAAAATTTGTCAGAGGGACCAAACCAATGCACAAACTAAAGCTTAGGGTGCTAAAGTCAAAAAAATAAACTTAATGGACTAAAATAATTTTAACAAATACTTAAGGAACCAAATGTAACACACCCTTTATTTTTTCTTTTTTTATGAATTGCCGTATTTTTATTTTATCAATGTCTATACTAACATGAAAAAGAAAGACAATCCACACCTATAATCAATAGTTAATGGCAACTCGGAACAATTTTAAAAATATGGCAATTATGCCTCTAATTAGACTAATTTAAAAATTAATTATAATTACCTTTGTTTCCTTTTACAAATGTGACTCCACGTCATTTTAACACTACTACACCAATTCGCTTGTTGTGTCGCTATTTTACTTTAAGGTATTTTTTTAAAAAAAATCTGATTTGTTGGTTTATATACTTTATTCTTATTTATAATATATTTTAAAATGTGAAAGATTATTTATTATATAGACACAGGGACAACATGCCGCGATGACTAATTATCGATATTTTTAATAGTTGACATTGAAATTTTAGAATAAATTATTAATTCAAAATTCAAAATTCAAAATTAATGGTCTCCCCACACAACAAATCATTACATACCAACACAAATCGCTACATGCAACAGATTGCCACAATGAAACCCTACACTACAACCACAAGTGTCTCACGTCTTTCTTAGCTCAAAACTCAAGGCCTTGATACCATATTTTAATATATCACGTAGTTTGCTCTATAAATCAAATAAGACCACACATTCACATCCAAGAACAAGTTTTATTTTGTCTATATATCTTTTTATCTTGTAATTATTTTTTACAGACACCAAAATTTTGTGAACACAAATAAAATAAGTTTATTAATTTTATAAAATATCGGCAACCATAAATTTTAGAATTATTATGATAAAATTCGATTGAATTTGTTAAGATATAAACAATAAGTAGAGAACTCCTAATTATTATTATTTTTGAAACAAAAAATTATATTCTCGTAACATCTTATTTTTTTAATTTTATAAGTCTGTTTGCTGAAAATTCACCTAATATTTTTTAACATCTTATAAAATTTCAAACGTGGTATAAAATATTTTGAAAAGTTTATAAACGCACTCAGACACCCTCTTACACTCGAATATTAATTAATTAGAATGTTAAAATTCGGAAAGAATTAAAATCTATGCATGAACTTTGTATGGTCTATTCATGAACTAATGTGGTAGTCCTATCCAAAACTCCTCTTCCTGGAGCCTCCGCCTCGTCTCACTTGGACCAGTCCTTCCACTCACTTCATCTATAAATCTCTTATACAAAAAATAAAAAAATAAAAAAAAAATATTACAGTTACAAATTGTGGTTAATGATATTATTTTATTAAATTTTTAAATATGATCATTATTTATTTAATTTTATAGTTTTTAGAAATTAATTATAATTATATATATATTTTTAAATAGAGAGTGACTCAACATTGTTTTAATACAAATGCACTAATTTCATTATCGTATCAATGGTGCTAAGCTGATTTTCTTTTAAATACAATTTGTTGGTTTATATATTTTATTTTTATTTTAATTATTATCTTATCTGCATGTGAACTTTATATTATATATGTCCATTTTAATAAAAATAGTATGTGAAATAAATAATATGTAATTCTTTTTTGTGGTTACAAAAATGGGAAACGAGCCCATCATTCGTCTCGGAAGTTTTTGTAACAAAAATATGATTACGTGAGAATTAACATACAAATCAAGAGTCCGTGTCATTCCACAAACACATATTTGAACCCACATCAGAGATGACAATATTCGACCTTAATTATAATCTGTAATAATTGATGACATTAATATCTATAGTTCTATTAAATCATTAATACCATATTACTTAAATAGTCCAAGGCTACATTTGCATTGTCTGCTATAATATTATGGATGTCAAATTCTCTAATTTATTTTGATAAATTTTGAATTTAAATAATTTTAAATATTTCATCTTTAGATTTAACTTATATTTCGTGGGATTTCAAAATCCTTTAATATAAAGTAATTTAAAATTATTTTTTTAAAATTTATCTGTTGAAATTCAAATCCATTAATTTAAATATAATTCAAAATAACATAGCATAATTTACACTTCATTCAAATTAAAAATAAATTGAGACCACGCTAACATCAAGAAAACAAAAAAGGGTAAATATACCGCCTTTCGCTGATGTTTAGCGTAATTATACATTGATTTGTTGTGGTTTAGAAAATTATATATAGTAACCTTAATATTTGCTTTCATTTAATAAATAAATTTTTTTGTTAATTAAATTTAACTAGTTTTGCTGATATTAGCAAAAAACAAATTGAATGAAAATTCATAGTTTTCCCAATTGATTTACTACATATGATTTATTGTATGTCAAATAAATATTTTTCTAGCCAAATTTTCCTTATAAGGGCGAATATATACTGCTTCAAATTCACTAGCATATGAAGATATATCCTTATAAAGGTGAAAATATATCGCGTTACATGCACTAACATGTAAAGATGTATAAAAGTAATTTGGTCAGAATAATATTTATTTTGACTTGTAATAAATTGATAATAAGTCAATTAAAAGTAAACAAGAATTTTTCTTTATTTAATTGTTAAAATTTACAAATTCTATAAATTTTGATAAATGAAAATATTTATTTATTAGACAAAAATAAACTTCATAGATATTAATATAATTTAATTAAATCATATAAAATTTATGTATAATTATATTAAATTTTAAGAATGGAGGATGTAATTATCTCAATAATATAAAAACAACATTAATTAATTGAATTATTATTATTTTTTTAAACAATTGGAACATCAGAACATGTGAATTTTGTCCAAAACGAGGAACGGGAAAAAGGAGGAGCAGATCCCGGAAACCGAGACCCGGGGGAGGGGCCCCACACAAATCGAATCTTAAACAATTAACGGCGCTTAAACCCTAATTAAATCAAAGCCAAAGCGGAATCTTTTGGAAACCGCTCAAAATGGACGGCCGAGATCGTCCCATCTTGGCTTATAACTGAATGCCCAGTCTACTATTCAGCAGCCACCCTCCCCCCAACTTTCTCTCTCTCTCTTACTCGCTCTCTATCTTTGCGCCTCCTTTTCGGAAAGCAGAGAGAGCGAAGCGCAGGCATTCGTATACGTAGATATACATTTCTTTTTGTATTTATATATTTATACGGAGAGAGCAGGAGTTGTAGCAGGAAGCAACACGGAAAACTATGTGTGGGATTCTCGCTGTGCTCGGCATCGCTGACAACCCGCAGGGGAAACGGCCCAGGATTATTGAACTCTCCAGGAGGTGTTCATTTTCGTTTATGTTTTGTTTGAATTTTGTGGTTGTGACTTTGTTGCATTGTGCTGTTCGGTGAATTTTGATTTGATAATTTCATTTTTATGTGGAAATTTTTGGTAAACTGATTGTGTCCTGTTTTCGTTGAACCTAGTTGTCAGGCGAAATGTGGGGGAAGATATGATGGCGAAGTTTTTTATTTTGAGTATTGGGAAAATTTTTAAAAAGTTAATGGGAAATGTAATTGTTTCCAAAGAATGTTAGTTATTAGTTCTCTATGATGGCTCGAGAAGACTATGGACTTTGTTGGAGAATTCGGTTGAATGTTGAAATTTCTTGTTCAGATGATGTTATGAGTTATACGGTGCTTGAAATATCTTCAACACGTGTTATACTTTATGATTCTGATTATTTTCATTGCAGAAGCCACCTATAAGTTGGATTCGGTTGTTCCCCGAGTTCTGATTACTTTCTTTGAGTTTATTTGGGCTACAGTATCGAAATATCTCTGTATACTTTCCAATTTAATATAGATTGCATGTACATTTCTCTTAAGGACTTTGGTGCATGTACATGTTCAGGGGACGCTATGGGCACTACAACATGTAATTTTTAAAAGTCTTTTAGAATATGATGCTGTTTGTATGCTACTATCCTATAAATTTCTTATATAAAATGTATAAACATAAACATGTATACACATACTGACATACATATATATATATATGTGATTGTTCAAAACATATAAAATATAAAATACAATTATAATGAGAAAGGCATTTGTTTCAATTATAGGGTTAAACATTATTGAAATGTGATTTATAGATTATGTTATCACTGAGAAAAAAAAGAGCATAATATTTTTTTTTAAGAAAAAATAGAAGTAAAAGAATGAGATAGAATGACTTTAGAAGGATAATACTATTTCTTCATTTAATTTTACGAACTTTTAAATTTTTAAAAGATATTAAAAAAAATTGTAGTGTCCAAAATGTTTCAGAGATGCTATCAGTCTTATCAATGTCATGTCCTTCCCATACCGGAACCCTTTTTTTTAATCTTGGACATGTAGAATCGCTTTTCCTTACACATGATTCATGATTGTAGTTGGTATCATTATTAGATATCTCTTATTATCAACTTATTGAACTGTGAAACTCTCTTTAATTGAAGCACAAGAATTTTGTTGGTTAACGTTTGTTACCTGTCCGTATGAAGATATAACATTTATTATGAACAACACTTACTCATTTGGCATTTGGAAACCGCAGGCTGCGGCATAGAGGCCCTGATTGGAGCGGGTTGCACCATCATAACAATTGTTATCTTGCTCATGAACGCTTAGCTATTGTAGATCCTGCCTCAGGAGATCAGCCACTATACAATGAAGACAAAACAATTGTTGTCACTGTAGGTGAAATCTTTTACAGAAATATTTTTGAGTAGTTTCTTGAAATAGGCAGTGGTTTTAACTGTTCTTGCTTGGCCATATTCTTGAGTTCTAACAGCTCAAATGTTCTTGGGTTTTAAAAGAAAAGCAGTAGAGTACTTGCAGTGCACTTGCAGTTCCCCATTCTCTTTTCTCATCTGTATGTGCTTCCCATAAATTATCCTCTTGTTCATGTTCATTGTGTTACTTTCGGAAAAAAAAATTCTCTCTACACTTCTTTGTAACCTGAAAAGAAATGGGAAAAGGTCTGATGTTAATACTATCCTAACAGGACATGTACTCCATGTACTTTGTCCTAATGTTTATGCAAAAGGCGGTACACAATCTTGCCCATAGTCATGGTACTAGTGCAGGATGCCCCTCCATCACTTCTACATTTTTTTAATCCAGATATCATTGTAGTGAGACTCTTATTCTATGTAAATGAAAAGATGAGAAGCATGATACTGGTTTTTATGGGCTATTACATTGTTTTATAATGAGGATATGATGTGATGGCTGTTGAAACATTGTCGTATCAATCAAACTTGTAATTTCCAATGTTTGTGGGCCTCAGGCCTCCTACCTGGAAAACTATTTCGCAAGGCATATTTTTATGGTGACGGTCTTGCTACCAAAAAATGTTGCGTCTTACTGTAGAACATTAATCAAAAGTTGGCCAAGAATAGTGGTGAAGCTGGGGTTTGTTAGTTCATTCCCTTGGAAGTTCCATAGCCAGTAGCTCCTTCCTTATTATGGATTCTTTTCTGATCTAAATTTGATCAGTCTTTCTCCCTCCCTCTTTTGTGCTTTTAGGTGAATGGGGAAATATATAACCATAAAGAACTAAGGGAGAGGCTAAAGTCTCATGAGTTCAGAACAGGAAGTGATTGTGAAGTTATCGCTCATCTGGTGAGTTCTTAAACACTGTAATGAAGTTCAAGTTCCAGTAACTTATATAAAACAGATGTCTCTTGAGTTAGCCTATGAATAAGAGGTGTCTCCTAGAGTTGTTCAATTGAAAAATCTTAGCATACAGTAAAATTATTCTCCGCTAGTAGCTTTTTTATCCTATACTTTTCTGACACAACTAATTTTTGTTCCAGTATGAGGAATATGGAGAAGAGTTTGTGAATATGTTGGATGGAATGTTTTCATTTGTGCTTCTTGACACCCGTGATAATAGTTTCATTGCTGCCCGGGATGCCATTGGCATTACTCCCCTTTACATTGGCTGGGGTCTTGATGGTAAGTGAACGTTTTGGGCTGTAATAATTTTCATCAAATTCTTAAGAGGTTTCCTGCAGTTGCTTATTTAGCATGTCCCAGTGTGTTCTTAATGCAGTTTGGTCTGATGTTTACCAGCTGTCTTGTTGGAAAGGGCTGCGTGTCAGCACTCCTCTGTTTTCCTTTATGTATCCTGTATAAATGTTTCCCATCCATTGATTTGACATCCTGACTCTTAAGTGTGCAAATTAGTTTAATCTTTCATTCTGTGGTTTCTGTACAGCTAAATACTGCACTTTCTGCAGGATCCATTTGGTTTGCTTCAGAAATGAAAGCTATAAGCGAAGCGAT
>NC_026157.1:4614790-4615631 GCF_000512975.1 Sesamum indicum
TTCTTCCTGGCCATTTATATTCAAGCAAACTTGGTATGCATTTTGCAACCTGTGTAGAGTATGCAATTTAATTTATGTTAGATTCTGCTTCCCACGGCTATTATTGTACTTATTCTCAATCACAACTGTGTAAGACAAGCTTTGTTCTCTGCTCATATAGTTGCTTTTTTTTGTAATAGATAAAATGTATTTAAGGTCTACATATTAAAGTTGCATCTGTGAAAAAAATAAATAGAACTCGCCATATATAGTTTGTGGTGCTGAAAATTCATTGTTGTTCTCATGAGATGAAATCTGTCCATGTGCTTATCATTTCAGTGGTTGTTTTTATTGCTGTCATTGTGAGATGAATTAGCCAAAGGTTGCGTTTTTTCTTTTTTGCCTATGATATTAGCTCCGTATGGATGACACCCCTGGGGCTTAGCCAGTTATAGAATCTGGGTACTTGCTTCTTAACTGGAACAAGATGAATCTAATTAACATTTTTGAACAAGCTTCTTTCTTCTCTGTTTTTTGCATAGCTTACTTGCGTGCAAATACATTTAAGTTTAGACTACTTAAATGATGGTTACAGGAGGGCTCAGAAGATGGTACAACCCACCGTGGTTTGCAGAACAGATACCTTCAGCTCCTTATGAACCTCTTGTACTGCGAAAGGCTTTTGAGAAGGTCAGTAGTTTCTTCCTTGTTGGTTGTTGCACCTTGAATCCCACATGTAATTTCGTTGTTTCCTTTCATTTTTTTCCTTCACTTCTCCTATTACTCTCCTATCCCTGTCGTATTTTCTCAAATTAATAATTGGAGTGGGGTTGATCTTTGCTCCTAACTGTTCAGTCTTCAA
>NC_026157.1:4615641-4645906 GCF_000512975.1 Sesamum indicum
TACTACTACATCTTTTCTCTGCTTTATACTCCTAATCTTTCTCCATCCTTCATGTATGTCTTCTGTATTATAGTTCTGTTTCTTGCTACTCAAGGATTACCTGAGTGGATGTGTTGGCTTTGATCTTTGGTCAATATATGTGATAGTCGCATCCTTCCTAACATGTTTTTTAGTCAAGCATACAACTCACTGTAAGAAAGCTTCACACCACTCATAGTGGTCCCTCCTTGTAACGAAACCTGTGAGATAATTTTTGCACAAAACTCATGCTTTTTTAGTCATTGCATGTTATCGATGCTTAATATCTTGAATGGCTTTTCCATATGCTCTTGCTATGTTGCAGGCTGTTGTGAAGAGACTTATGACAGATGTACCCTTTGGTGTACTTCTATCTGGTGGACTTGACTCCTCCCTTGTTGCCTCGGTGGCTTCCCGTTATTTGGTTTATTCAGAAGCTGCCCAGTGGGGGTCACAATTACACACCTTTTGTATTGGCTTAAAGGTGATAAAAGGCCACAATTCTCATTTCCACCTGTAGTTGCTTGACTGTTTCTATAATCATGTGCTAATGCGTGAAGTGGTGTTATGTTTCTATTTTAACTCTCTTGACACAAAAATTTTCATTTTTGACCTTTCCAAAAAAGAATGGCTTTCCTTGTAGCAATTTATTTTGTTTCATGAAACATAATGTAGGGAAGCAACTAGGTCACATTATTCAGCATAAACTAGTCTGTCAATCTTGTTGTAAACCTTTATACCCCTTCAATAATGCTCAACTTCCAATGGTATATAATTGTCTGCCCGCTCAATTTTTCTCCTATCAGGGTTCTCCTGATCTAAAAGCTGCCAAAGAAGTGGCAGACTACCTTGGTACTCGTCACCATGAGTTCCATTTTACAGTGCAGGTACTATTTCCACACAAGTACGAAGTAATTTATTACACGCCTCTCTCGCATCCGATTGACCTTATTTTATCTTTTTGATTGCCAAATCAGGAAGGAATAGATGCCTTAGCAGAGGTCATCTATCATATTGAGACATATGATGTGACTACTATCAGGGCCAGTACGCCTATGTTTCTTATGTCTAGAAAAATCAGAGCTCTGGGGGTTAAAGTGGTTCTTTCTGGTGAAGGCTCCGACGAAATTTTTGGTGGTTATTTGTATTTTCACAAGGCACCCAACAAAGAGGAGTTTCACCAGGAAACATGTAGAAAGGTATTCAGCAGTTGGTTATTATGTGTTTATGTGTACCTAAAGGGTATCGTATTCTCTTCTAATTACTTTTTCTTAACAAATGGTTTTCCTCTATGATGTCCGCTTTACTTTGGATCCAGATCAAAGCTCTTCATCTGTATGACTGTTTGAGGGCTAATAAATCAACTTCTGCTTGGGGCGTTGAAGCTCGTGTGCCCTTCTTAGACAAGGAATTTATCAATGTTGCAATGGATATTGATCCAGAGTGGAAAATGGTAAGAAGGGATTGAGTATGTTGATATGCAATTTGATTTGTAAACATTGGTCCAAATAAACATTGGATGGAACTTTAAGGACTTATCTATGTGTGCACTTACTGTATAGGGTCGTATGTTCTATAGTGGGTAACTCAGAAAAGTCCGTGGGGGAAACCCTACCCACAAATGCTGAAATATTTGTCAAGGCATTGACTTCAGGTAGCATGTTGATTATGCAGTGTTCTGATGTGACAGATTGACTAACCGCTATACTATTTTCAAGGAATAAAGCTTCTGCCAGTAACGAATTCATGAAACCCATCCCTCATGAAATGAGAACTTGAAAAGCACCGCATGGTTGGAATCACCAACTCTAATTTCCTTCCTTACGTCAACTTGTAAATATTTTCCAATGTGTTGATAACTGGTATAGAAAAAAAGGGTGAAAACAATAGGAAGATATTTACAGTTACTGGGGTAAAAATGTTAGTGTCAATCAAATGAAGCTTTCCAATTATATGTACCGAACACTTCCTGTGTTTAATGCTCAGAACTGTTCAGTTTCCTGAAGAATTTTGTTTGACTTGCGATGACAGATAAGACCTGATCTTGGAAGAATTGAGAAGTGGATTCTACGCAATGCATTTGATGACGAGCAGAATCCATATTTGCCCAAGGTTTGCTGCCCTGCTTTGATAACGTGGTTTATTGTTAGCATTCAGCTCCCTGTTTCTTACAATTACCCTAAAAGAAAAAGACATTTTGGTTCATATAGTTGTAGGAGTTATTAAGCCATTTATTTTGTGGGGTTCAGCACATTTTGTACAGACAGAAGGAGCAGTTCAGTGATGGAGTTGGATACAGTTGGATTGATGGCTTGAAAGATCACGCTAATAAACAGGTATGGCCTGTCTCTCCAGTTCCTAAAATTATTAATTAATCTATGACTTTGTATGGATTTTTCCCTTATGTTGATGCATATTTGTTGATATTCATCTCTACTTAATCAACAGGTTACAGATGCAATGTTAGCCAATGCAAGTTTTGTTTACCCTGAGAATACTCCAACAACAAAAGAGGGGTACTACTATAGGACCATCTTTGAGCGATTCTTCCCTAAGGTGAGGTTTGCATGCCTAGTTAGCTTATCGACTTATTTTATATGCTTTCCCATTTGTTCTTTCCTTTTCCTAATCTTGTGGCTGTACTAGTGGGAAGAGTTGTAGCGTTTTGGATTATGGATTACCTTGAAGTTTCTTCAGTTATAATTCATTTTCCTATCTTCTGGATCATCAATATAACTTGTCTCCCACCCACAAGCGTACCTGCTCGTTTTCTCGAAGCTTGATCAGATCTTTGCTTATCCACCAAAGCGGCATCATTAGTTAGTTTACTCCATGCTTAAGTTCTTTTTACTTGTCATTTTGAACACAGAATGCTGCAAGATCAACTGTTCCAGGTGGTCCAAGTGTGGCTTGCAGCACAGCAAAGGCTGTCGAGTGGGATGCAGCGTGGTCCAAGAATCTTGACCCGTCTGGTCGAGCTGCCCTCGGTGTCCATGTTGCGGCATACGACGAGGCCAAGACACCTGCCATCAATGGTCCTTCCAAAAAGGAGTAAAATAGTACAGTAGCTGTTTGATTTGTATGTTTGTTTTGGAGTCAAATCCGTTTCTGATGTAACTTGCAAATATCAGGAAGCGTGTTTTATGAGTGGAAGGGTACTGCTTTACTATGAACATATTAAGTGGACATTTTGCAAATCATTAGACTACGGTTGTTTCATTGCAAATGATTTTTACATTTGATAACGAATCGGAAATCGTGTTTGGAGAATATGTCCAGAGTGCATATACGAAAAGGCGACTTAAAAGTGTTTTTCCATTTTGCCATGGAACAACTAGTAAAGTCTATTAAAGGGTAGTAAAGTGTAAAGAGAGAGCAAAATGAAATAGTTCTGCTTCAGTTTTCCATATGAAAAATTTGGTAGCTATATATATGGATTGTGGATTTATAGAATTCTTCCTATGTGTCAGTGATGATAGAATCATTGAGTATAAGTCCATGTTACTGTATTTTTTTTTTTTTTTTTTGTGTCTTTAAATGTTTGAAGTTTCATTTAACTGAACTGTAGGATTTGTATTTTATATATTTCATGCTCCGAACTAATGTATAAACATTGAATAATCAAGATATATTTTAGTACTAGTAAATTATATGGAGTTAAGTAGCATCAATTGGACTCCGTGGCCCAATGGATAAGGCGCTGGTCTACGGAACCAGAGATTCTGGGTTCGATCCCCAGCGGAGTCGTTGTCGTTTGTCATCTCTTTTTTCTTTTATATTTATTATTTACTTCTCTAATAAATTAAATTAATTGTAAGTTTTGTTTATTATTGCTGAAGAAAACGTCCTCTTTAGAGTTTTACAATAAATTCCATTGACTCTCTTATATTATTATTAAAATCTTTATTTAAAACCTCTCATTAATTGGCATCAATTAATTTGGGTTTCTATCCGTTTCGTATACATAGTTTGGTCAATTTCCCATCGTACCCCAAATGACACGACATGAGACACGTCCCATAGAAATCAGATCATCTTTCAACTCCATTGTCCTTTCTTTATATGAAATGAAAATCACGTTTTCATCAGCTGTAATATTCTTTCATGCATCTCTGACAAGAATCGGAAAGGAAACGAGGATTTCGATGACTTTTTGCTTCCTTTTCATACAACAATAACGTCAGTTCTTTAACACCTCAATCCCAGCTTATATATTTCATTACTATTCATGACTCCCACTTCGTCCTCATCACATTCATAAATCCTCCCTCATTACAGTGTTTTAGAGAGAGAGAGAGAGGGTGTTTTTGGAGGTAACAATGGCAACTCTGAAAGTCCCTGCAAATGTTCCCCCTTCGGAAGAGGATGCTGAGAAGCTCCACAAAGCTTTTGCGGGTTGTTATAATTGTCTTTTTTTTCTCTGCTTTCTTCAACAGATCTCTATGGAAACCTTTCTTTTCTTTCAATGCAATTTATCTGTACATAGAAGAGACTAAGATCATGAGCGTAAGTGACTGAAATGTAAGAATTATTCGTGGGTTTTGACTGGTGATGTGTGGTAATTACATTAATCTTGAAATGGTCAAGACTGTATCAGTTCTTGATCATGGGGTGGGGCCTTTTTGGATTCTGGTGTTGGATAGAGGGTTTTCGTTTTTTTTTTTTGGAATTATTTTGATATTGTGGTATCTGATGGGCTTTAGAAGTTTGGTGAATGTGCTATGTTTCTTACAAATTTATGCGAATCAAATTTGGTTTGCTGCCAAATTGCAGGTAATAACTGGCAAAGTTGCAATTTTTGTTAACTTGGAACTCAGAGGAGGCTAATAGCCTGAAAAAATGAATGCTCATACTTTCTGAACTACATTTGATGATTCAGTTCAATGGACTACAGATTTGGCCATTTTCATTCTATGCACATTATCATTTACTACCAAAAAGGTCATTTAGGTAGATAGCCTGCAATCTTGAAAACAAAAAAGATATCAGGGAAAATGAAGTAATGTTTTTCTATCTGGTACATTGAAGCTGTGCAGAATTCATTTTTGCAGGATGGGGCACAGACGAGGAAGGAATTGTCGGTATCTTTGCCCACAGGAATGGAGCACAGCGAAAGTTAATTCGCGAAGCATATGCTGCAGCTTATGGTGAGGATCTTCTGAAGGAGTTGGAGAAAGAACTTTCTGGTGATTTTCTGGTTAGTCTGCTGATAAGTTTTGTTCATTTAATCTCTGTAGACTAATCGTGGGCTGTGTATGAAATGCAATCTGTACGAGTCTATTCTATCTTGTTGATTGGCAACCCTCTTGATCCTCTGTTTTGTACTCTGCTTTCAAGGCCTGAAATGGAGAGGATAGTGGACATTGTACATGGTTTCAGAAGAGCGAATTTACCAAGTGAAAGAATCCTTGTTCTTTGATGAACTGACTTGCAATTATCTTTCGTTGCAATGATAGTTATGTGGAACTAGTAATGATTGTTTCGGTTGATTTCTCTCTTGATTGGTCTGCTTTATCATTTACATATGATCGGAGTTCGTCACTTATGTTCTCCAATAAATGTTTGCATATGTTTGTGGTTGTATTAGCGTGCCATACTTCTTTGGACGCTGGATCCAGCAGAGCGAGATGCTTATTTGGCTAATGAGGCTATAAAGAAGTTGACTGCTAGCAATTTGGTCATCATGGAGATTGCTTGCACCAGGTCATCGTACGATCTGTTCAAAATCAGACAGGCATACCATGCTTGTTACAAGAAATCACTTGAAGAAGATGTTGCATATTACACAACTGGTGACTTCCGAAAGGTAAGTTACATATTCCCAGGCTGTAATAAGTGAGTTCCCTAATGTTAGTGTACTCGGGGCTTAAGTTGTGTTTGTTCTGATAAGATGGAGATGATAGTGAATGAAACAGTCATGTGGGATTTATCCCATGTTTATCAATCAAACAAAATGAACTGAGACAAGGTAAAAAAGCAAGTCTGATTTATACCTTTTATTTTCAGACATGATTTTGTATTCTCTGTATTTTCAAACAGCTGTTGGTTCCTCTTGTGAGTGCCTTCCGTTATGAAGGCGATGAGGTAGACATGATATTGGCGAAATCCGAGGCTAAGATACTTCATGAAAAGATATCCGGCAAAGCTTGTGCTGATGAAGAGCTTATCAGAATTTTAACCACCAGAAGCAAAGCACAGCTGAATGCAACTTTTAACCAGTATAACGATCACTTTGGAAATGCTATTTCTAAGGTAATTCATTCTTATGACATGCAAAGTTATACTCGGACAGAAATGCTACCTTTTTTTCCAGTCATGATATAGGAACTTATCCTAGGTATCTTGTGCTTGAGCTCTTACAGAACAAAGTAACAATGTCTGAGAAACAAAATTCACTTTATGTCTCTCTCTCTCTCTCTCTCTCTCTCTCTCTATCTATCTATCTGGAAATCACATGTTATACCCCAAGTTATATATGAAACTTGTTACCTTGGTAGTTTTATGACCTATCTTCTTTCTTGAAGGTAAGTTTTAAATCTTGGTATTTTTATGATGTTTTTTGTAGGATTTGAAAGCTGACCCCAAGGATGAGTACCTCAGGTTCCTGAGAGCAACGATAAAGTGCTTGACCTCTCCGGAGAAATATTATGAGAAAACTCTCCGTTTGGCTATAACCGGGCTTGGCACAGACGAATGGGCTCTCACTCGAGTCGTTGTCACCCAAGCTGAGGTCAACTTGCAGAGGATCAAAGAAGAATACCATAAGCGAAACAGTATGACTCTGGTGCATGCGGTTGCCGGGGACACTTCTGGAGACTACGAGAAGTTCCTCCTTGCATTGGTTGGAAAAGAAAATGAGCATGCCTGAGTGTTGCGAGTTCTTGTTCCATAACTGTGTTCTCTAAATAAATATAAGCGGCGAGCTTGTGTGTTGTGTGGCCTTCTGTTATAGACTGTCTATGTTCTGGCTGTAAATAATGGTTCAAGATACTTGACAATGGTGTGTTTGATGATATAATGGTACTTCTATTGATTTATCCTTTTAGGTGCTTATCTGATCTATGCTATGAATACCTGTTTAGAAGATTGAAGAGTTGCTAATCATGGGTATGGGTATTGATCTGGATAAGTTACTTTCAGTTAATATGGAGGGAGTCTGTATAGGGCCAATAAGATTGAGACAATGGCAGGTTTATTTCAGACAAAGATGAATGAGAGAGTCCCATCCGGAAACACTACTGCAGTAGACAGACTCCGATGTAGGACTTAGTAATGGCAATTTTTCTATCAAATCTAATTAGGACCTGCTTTTCAAATCCAGGCATCCATGAATAGGATTGAAATAGACATACCTCAGGAGAAATGCCACTGAGGCAATTTTGTTGCTAGCCAACTTAGGTAATTTGATGGTTAAATTTTCAATTGAGATGCTAAGATTGAGCAGATTTGTGGCCCAAAGAAAACAGTGAAGTTAAATTGGTTGGGATTCTAGGAAAGATGTCAATTTTCAGATAACAAGAATAATTTGGATCCCGTGCCAGCAAATTTCTGGCTGAATTGGAAGATCTGACCCTGAAATGCAAGTAGGGAAAAAACACAGATGGTTTGGATTTGTATTAGAATCCAGAACATGGACGCTAGAAGAAAATAAACAGTTAAACTGGTTTAAGTGTCGGTACAACATTGTGTGCGAAACTAGAAAAACATAAAATCCATAATCCTAATTTGAGCCTTCCTAGGTTTCCATCCTCTTACCTGATCCTCAAGGAACATTAATATGGGGTCAATGTTAGCAGGATCAACCGTGTTCAGCAGTTACATGCAGGAGGCTAAACCAAGGCAATGCTGCTCTCACCACCAGGTGGTTTTCGGACACCACCAAAGTAATCTCTGGATTTGACCTTGCCATCTGCAAATATATCATTGCCACTCATTTCTCTCAACTTGGCCACACTCAATGGCTTCTCAGCAGACCCAGGAGGAGCATCTCCCTTGAATATGTTGTTCCCTGTCAGCTCCGCAACCTTCTGGTTGTGAATTTTTTTGGTTGTCTTGACTTCAGGTTCGTCACCAAAAAATATATTACTTTGACCTCCAGCAGGCTGAAAATAAAAACCACGTTTAGACAGTGCTGAAACTAGTATAATCCCATGCAAGAATGATTCATGTTGAAAAATAAAAATCATTTGGGGTACTGGAGTTACATGTTCCCTTTACTACCTAAAGGATAGTCCATACAGGAAAAGGAGACATTAAAGGGATCTTTCTATCTATACGTAACCAATTAATTGAATATAAAAAAATCAACCAAGAGGTGGACAAAACATGCAAGAAACTGACTCAGGACTAGGTAGGAACCAACACAGTTAGTTCTGAAAGCAATACCAATAAGAAAAAACTTCAGTATACCTAAAAAATTAAGCTTATGGGTGTTTCAGAAAATGTATTATTAACACTTCTAATCTCTCATTGTGCACTATGTGAAGCTTAAAATTGACTTTTAAAGCTTGCAAAAGAAATCTGAAGCTGGCTCACCCAATGTACACTTATTGATCCGCTATTTGCTAGATCACAAATTTTATGTGCAGATTGGAATCTCAAACAATAAATATTCTCCAAAGAACTTCCTTTAGACAAACACAACTTAGGGAGAGGAGAGGGGGGAAGGGCTCGTAAAGGAAGTCAACTCACATTAGATACTTTGACAGAAGTGCGTACAGTTCGTGGTGCAGGTTCACCCATATCTTTGTTTTCTTTTATTTCCTGAGTGCGTGCAGCAGCCAATGATCGACGAGGAATTTCAGGTGGAGGACCAAAGATGTCACTGCCACTGAGTTCCTTAGATTTAGCATCTGAAAGCTGCTTCTTAGTTCTGCTCTCTGAGTCACTTTCTAATGTTCCACTCAGTTCACGTTGTTTTGCGACCTCAGGGAGAGTGGTTGGTTTCTTGGGAGATACTTTATCTTCAGTACTAAAGGAAATCTGACTTATCCCATTTGCAGCTTGCTGATAGGGAATAATGGGCAAAAATCAGAATATTCAAAGAATTCAGACTAACAATTTTCAACATATCCTAGGTCTCACGCCCATTTGGGTAAGAGCAAATAGACAAATACCTGCACCATACGAACTGATGTCCGGTTATAAACATTACCATCAGAAATTCCAGATTCTGATTTATCACCTTCACCACTGTCAGTAAATATTTTGCTGCCAGTCATCTCCTTTAATTTATAGCCCGAACAAGGTTTCCTGAAAGTATGCAACATTTTCTTAGTGCCTCTAAATGGAGGGGAATTGCATCATAAGCCAAACGCCCAAGTCTGCTTATATTTCATTTTCTTTTCAGCAAAGCTATATGGTGCAATTAACAACTGCAGGTCCTTCAATTCCATTGGAATAATGGAAAAATATAACCAATTAACACCAAGCAAGAACCTTAATGAAGAGTGAATATGGTGCTCAAGGTCTGAAAATGTGGATAAGCAACAATAAGAAAGCGAAGGTAACACATACACAGAAATAATTGGAACTTCATTCTGGAGTCCCCATTCTGTTTTTTATCTTGTGTTGAATCTTACTGAAGTATTGTTGTAATGAATTATTAAAATTAACTAAGTTTGTTGGTAAGAGAAAGCAATACCCTTTATTTATTATCTCAAAATAATAGATTCAACTTATACCACGGGCTCCGCGAAAGATAATGAAGGCCCTAAATAAGAAATTTACTTAGTTGATAGGAATCTGACATCCTTATCTAGATGTCATTTATCTAAAATTTTACCGATAACAGTAAATGAAAGCAATCTGCAAACAGACACTAAGAACAACACTTTTTCAGCAGTCTCTTAAACACTGTTACAGTATATTACAGGATCTTGTCCACAAATTTGGATAGCTTCATTAGCAACAGTTTTCCTTGAAGCCTTTCAGGGTCTTTAACGGAATTCATAAAACCAGCAAATACTGCCCCACACAAAAAAAAAATGAAAAAAAAAAAAAAAGCTTTTTCTGGGATTGCACAAAACCAAGGATGCTTTGTTATTTTATCAAAGGATTGGCCAACACAAACAATCCTTTGATTGCTTCACATAATGAAACCCTGATTTCTTCAATAATAATAATAATAATAATGAAAAGGAACAGCGACATGCGAAGAGATATGACGAAATAAAGAAAGAAGAAATATGAAAACTTGTCTTATATACCTTCTATTAAGGCTCTCAGCTTCCTCATCAGTGATCTGACCTCCAAATAGCACCTTACCAACTCCACCCGATGGCTGCTCGAAAAACACAAAATACAAAATAAAATAGAATGCAAAGAGAATGCGCAAGATGGGTGAAATGAGGGGGGCAATATGGAGGTACCTGGTTGGAACGAGCGCCGGAGCGAGAGACATTAGCGGAGGCGGAGGAGCCGGTCGGCGGAGCCTCCGACCACGTTAGGAGATCTGAGGTCGAAGTGTGAGACTTCCGCACAGGTGTTGCTCTCTCCATTCTCCTCTCCCCTTCTCTCTCTCTTGGCAGCTTCTCTTTTTGAAACTCAAAGTATCATGGACACCCTTAAATAGAAGGAAAGCTCCCCCCTCCCCTCCTCTCTCTCTCTCTCTCTCTATATATATATATATATCTATATATATATAAAATAAATAAATAAAAGGGTACAATATATATATTTATATAGCCCCATACTATAGGAACATTGCCCAATATACAACAATATTGTATGATATGCTTAAATCATTGCCATGTCTAACTCTTGCTAACCCAAATTGGAAGAAAATTATTGAAACAGATGCCTCTGATATTGGATTTGAAGGAATACTAAAACAAATTGATGAAAATAAGCAAGAATACTTAGTTAGATTCTATTCAGGAAAATGGAAAGCATCCCAAAGAAATTATGCTAAGGTTGCTAAAAAAGTTCTTGCTATTGTTAAATGTGTTTTAAAATTTCAAAATGATTTACTTAATCAAGAATTCACCATTAGGACAGATTGTTCTGCTGCCAAATTTATATTTAATAAAGATATTAAACATGATGTTTCTAAGCAAATGTTTGCTAGATGACAAGCACATCTTGTCCTATTTAATTTCTCTATCGAATATATTAAAGGAGAGACAAATAGTCTCTCTGATTTCCTATCAAGAGAATATATTGATGGAAATGAATCTGAATGAATTTGAAAATGAAGTGTTTAGAGGAATGAATATTTCCTCGACAATTCCAAATAGTTGGATTGAAGAAATGGTCATAGGAGAAAAATATTTTATGAATGGAGTCCATTGGCCAATTTACCAATAGAAATTGTGGGATGAAGCAATTGAATATAAGACAAGATTAAAAAGAATTCAAAAAATAATCAGAAAGCGAATTGATAAAGTCAAGGAATTAATTTATGACATTCTCATACAATTTCCAGATGCAAATGTCACTGCAGAAAATTGTATTAAATAACTTTGGATAGCAAATTTGCTATACCATCAGCAAATTGCTGGTCTCTATGCTGGCTAATGAATCATCTTTATTTTTCAGGAATGCTCCCCCAACGGGAAAAAGGAAGAAATTCCTCCTCTAATCAGGGAGGAGGTAGGTTTCGAGCTGGTGATATTATCAGACATAGGAATAGGGCCTTAGTAAGAGAAGATATTTCAGGAATAGGAAAATTTAATAACATTCCTGAAGAAGAGAATGAACTCTTCAAACAGTTTCTTGAATTTAAAAAGGAACATAAAAAATTAACGATTGATGAATCATCAGCATCTTATGCAAAAATGGTACAAGAAGATGAAGATGAATTAATTAATTACAAATTTAGTGAACACCACGAAGTAATTATACTTCTTGAGAATGATGATTTAAGGTGGAAAAATGACCCATGGTATCTAATGAAAATGTATCTTAATGTTGCATCTTTCCAGCAGGGTCATATAAACCTAGGGCACATTATCAATGTATTCTTAAAGCAACCCAGAGTGTTGAAATTAATAACACATTTTCTAGCAATGGAAAGAAATTTAATTATTCCAAAACAGTAATTAAAAAGTTTATCACTGCTGTGGAATGGAAAATTAACCCATTAGGGGAAAAAGAATACTTTCACCCAGAGTAAAAAAATACAATAAAGTTTAACTACTGGGACTATGTTGAGGCATTTAATAAGGCCTTTCTTTATGAAAATTATAAAACAAAACATACATGGTTTTTTTTTAAATTTGTCCACTGATTTTTCAACAAGAAGTACCAAATTGGATATTCCAATGGTGGATAAGTTTTGGTCCATAAATTTCTATTCTTCCTGAAATCTTCTAGGAATATTATACGGAATGGCTAAATTATTCGCCAAAAATAATACAAGCAGAAAAATCAAGAAAATGGATTGAAGGAATGACTTCACTTTATTTTTTATGAAATTATCTATCTCATGGATCTGGAAATGGCTACCAGAGGTAGGAATTACCCTACAGAAAATTCCATGCATAAAAAGGAGGTTTTGTTCAAAATTTTGGAACAAGTTGATGCAAATTGATCCAGACACCAAGAAATACTATGGTCAAGAAATCATCAATGAGATAGAGAAAAAATTACAAGAATATAAGTTCTTGCAGAAAAAGAAGAAAAGGCACCCAATCCTTTTGAACATATCTCCCAAAGAATTCTGAACAAGAAATGGGTAATCACGAAAGACCAAATGATTGAGGAATACCTCAAACAAATGCAAAATGATTTGAAAAAGAATCTTTCGGGAATTGCTTTTCCCATGGAAACCTCAAGCAAAAATGGAGAAAATAAATTTTTTTGTCTCGCTGGGGAATCTCAGAATCAATTTGAGGAATTTTCTCAAGAAGAATTTCTGGATAATCTATTTGAAGGAATTAGGGAGACATTAAAAGAAAAATAAAAAATAGAAATTTCAGAATAATCTGAAGACAAAGAGGACCTCAAGCAATCGGGATCAGAATCAGAAGGAAGTAGTATTAACAATAAAAACTGAATAAAAATTGATATTTATCCTTAATTGACTTATTCCAAGTCAATTTTTTTTTTACTAAATTATCCTTATAATGATGAAGATATACATCCTCTACATGCACTAATGCTTGAAAACGTAATGGGCTAATTTGGTCATAAAAAAAATTATTGACCTGCAATAAGTCAGTAATAAATCATTTGGAGATAGATATAGATTTTTTTTTTCAAATTTTTTGTTAATATCAATAAATTCGGTAAATTTTGATTAACGGGGATCTTATTTGTTAAACGAAAACAAATCTTAAAGATGTTGGATGTATTTTTTCAAATCATAAAAAAGCTATTTGTAATTGTATCAAATTTTAAAAGAGAAAAGTGTAATTATCCTTAATTTTAATTAAAAAATTTTAGATTAAATTTTTAGATGAGATGATAATTTGATAAATTAATAATGATATTAATGTGAAGATGGATATTGGTTGAGGTTTTAAGTTCCCGAGGATGGTTTGGTGAAGTTTGAAGTTAGGGAGGAGAGAGTTGAAGTTGATGTCAATTGTCAAATTCACAACTTGTCTTGGGAATACTCATTACTTAAACCTCTTTTCAGGATTTCAATACCATTATTTATTTCCTTTTCCAACTATTTTTTATTTTGTTTTTTTGGATATCGTAGTCTCATTTATTTCGATATTCTCGTATCATCTACTTTTTTTTTTTAATTTCAAATTGAATCCAATCATTATTTGAATAATTACGGTATAGTTTAAAAAAATGGTAAATTATATGATAGATACATATAATTGGTTAGATTCATCAAAATATTATCTGAATGAAAATATTTCACAAAACTGTTGGCTATCCATGAGTGATGAGCTTAAAATTATAACCCCTAATTCAGTAAGTAAATAACCAGCCATATCTATATATGTATATAAAAAACAGTCCAACAAGATAAGTAGGTAACATGCATGAAATACATAAAATCAGCTATAGTACACCACATAGCTATATCAT
This sequence comes from Sesamum indicum, assembly GCF_000512975.1. Classification (NCBI taxonomy): domain Eukaryota; kingdom Viridiplantae; phylum Streptophyta; class Magnoliopsida; order Lamiales; family Pedaliaceae; genus Sesamum; species Sesamum indicum. The sequence continues at coordinate 4,629,649 of NC_026157.1, forward strand.
ACTAAGATAATCAATTAAACTTCCTTTTTTCTAGTTTGCTTACCAGAAGGTGATATCGTGTTTTTCCCGTCAACTCAATCTCACTGTCATATAAATTTAGGTGAATTCCCTTGACAGCCGGCTCATTAATCTCGTTTCTCACATAACTGTTTCATTTTGCACATAGCTCTTTCATTACACACGTAGCTCTTTTCATATCATATTTTTGCCTTATAGGCTTTTCAACACATCAAGGGGTATCCACACCACAATTATATTCAATTTCCACCACTCTCTCCTTTCCTCATATCACCATTCTTGTAAGCAACTAGTAACGTAAAAAAATATATCAACATATTCTCATTCCAGACATCCACAATGCAATAAACAACGAACATAATATTTCAACGCATTTCCTCATTCCACGTACACAATACCATCAATCAAATCAAATCATCAATCACTCACATACTTTCAGATAAATTAATGTCAGCACGAACCACAAATTTATAAAACAGTAAAGCCACAAAAAAAGGGGACATATATAGATAATACTGATTATTTACTTACCTCGATCTTACAACACCTTTATCTATTCAATAGGTAGTGGTTCAGTCTTTTCACTTTACCCCCCGTATCCTATAATGAATTATAACATATACAATTAATATATCGAGAATATCGTAAATTTCATATATATATATATATATTTAATTTAATTTAAACTTTTCTCAAAATACCCATTACTTCCTTCCTAATTTCTTAGTTAATAAAATTTGCTCTCAAATATTATAATGAGCTCCAATTTAACCCGTTCAAATTTTATTATATTCCAATTATGGAACATACTTTATTTACTAATTAACTAAGTTTCATAAAAATTTACCAATTAATCTCTCAATTATATATTATAATTTTTGGGGCGTTACATACGGGGTGTTTTAAGGATAGTGCTAAACAAAGAATAAAAAACTCGTATTTTCACAAAAGTACAGTGCTAAAGATGTATTTTTCGAGTTTAACATGTCAACATGCTAGTATAGGGTACGGTAAGGGTAATGGTGAATAAATTAACTTAAAGAACTCGTATCTTTTACTATATTTTTTACTCTTTCTGAAAAATAATATAACGTCTATAATGCCAAAAATTAGATCATTAAAGATGTATTTCCGTAATCCATACATTAACAAGCCCCTGGCATGGTGTCAAGGGTAGGCAGATTCGGCTATGCAAACCACTCAACCCAACCGACCAACAACGTTCGTCGACAGACGCTGGACTTCCGCAGTCTTAGAGTTTTAGGCGTAGGTCTTTTGTCTTGTACATGTTGTACGCTTGTAAATAGTTTTGTTTACTCAGGAGGACGTTATGCCTCTTGAGGTGCGATGTTCAACATTTTTTGTATCTATTATTGTCAATAAAAAAAATCTTTTTAAAACTATTATAAGGGGGAATAAATTCTTGTAGCTTGGTGTAATCTACATACTAGTGTCCCTCTCAAGGCGATCCCCTTGCGCTAGCATCATTTGTACAATGTATATGCATTCCGCTATTCATAAATCCACATTCTGGTACATGTGTTCAATTTGCTGCTTATTGTTGTTGCTGATGTCGCATTCTATGTTGATATTCTTGTCAGCACGCGGTCCTAGTGTCGGCAGGAGTTTTGTTATTGTGTTGCTATTAGGCAAAAGTAGTCATTTACTACGGACTGCTAGCCACACGGTGCCGTTTCGTCCGTATTGCAGAAGGCACCTCGTGAGAAGTGGTATCAGAGCCTCGACGCCTTCATGTGATCGAAGCGAGTTGCTGCGACCCAAGCAAATTCTACTGTGAGAATGGCAGACCAAGATGCTGAGAGCCCGAGATCTGCGGTCCCACCTAGTGGTCCTAGAGATAGCAGAGCATCAGAAGAAGACAGGTTTGATTTGGTAGAGATATATGTCCGCACATGCTTGATTTGCCAGCAGGATAAGGCAGACCATCAGAAGAAGGCTGGTTTGCCCAATCACTACCCATCCTAAAGATACTCTGGCAGAGTGTCTCTATGGATTACGTTTTTAGATTACCTAAGGTGGGAGACTTAGGATCCATCATTGTCGTGGTAGTCCGGTTATCCAAATGTTCCATTTTCTTAGCAGCCACAAAACATGTCACGACAAAAGGGATGACTCATCTCTTCTTCAAGCAAATGGCTAAATATTACGGCTTGCCGAAGGATAGCGTTAGTGATCGAGAGTCCTGTTACACTAGCATTTTCTGGATCGAGTTGTTCAAACTCCTCGGATCCAAACTTTCAATGAGCTCGGGCTATCACTCGCAATCTGATGGCCAGAGTGAATGCTTCAATTCTATGCTGGAGAAATAGCTCCGACACTTTGTCCGCAATACTCAAAAGGATTGGGTGAAGCTCTTGGATATTGTTCAGCTGTGTTTTAATGCCCAAAAGAACTCTTCAACCAACAAGAGCGCTTTTAAAATTATGATTGAGAAACAACTGGTCCTCCCTCACACCCTCGACTTCGCATAAGGTGTGAGATCCTCTCTCGCTCAAAGTTTCTCTCAGGAATGTAAACAGAATAGTTGACATCGCCAGAAGTTACCTGGAGAAAACTCGGAAGTAGATGAAGAAGTATGCAAATAAAAACCACCGCTTCATCGAGTTAAATGCAGGAAACCTTGTGATGGTGAAGGTCCCAGACCGGAGATTATAGAAGTCATCAAGGGGGAGAAATGCTTGGATGATGCAAAAAAATATAAACCCTTTACATATCATCAAGCGGATTGGAATGGTGGCCTACAAGGTAGAGTTGCCTCCTTGGTGGAAAATCCACAATGTCTTTCATGTGAGCTAGTTAAATAAATATTCAACAGACAAGGAGGTCGATGCCCGCAATCAACCCATATTCCCGCCACTTGAATTGACTAAGATGAAGGAGAAGATGGTCGAAGCGAATCTGAATCATCGGGTTACGAGGACCACAAAGCGCAATTATAGTACTTGGTGAAATGGAAGGGATGCAGCAACGAGGAGAACACTTTGGAGTTGGTTACGAAAGAGTTGTATGCTAAGTTAAGCAAATGTGGGTAAATGAGGTAGTTTTCCATAAAAAAAAATAGGAGGGGTCCAGATCTATGTCCGAAGACATAAATGAGTCATACGGATGATAGGGGGAGGACCCAATGGAGGCAATTCGCACTATGCCAAAACGCACGGATGAGAGAGGCACATGACATAATCATGAAAGAGGTATTGGATGTGGAGGCGATAAAGGACACCCCCTCATCCAGTTCGGACAAACTGAATGATCAGCACCTAAAAGCATTCCGCTATAATTCTCTGATCATTAATGCATTAGTAACCAACTATGAAGTACGGTGAATTTTCATAGATTCAGGGAGATTGGCGGACATATTATTTAGGGAAGCCTATGACCAGATGCAGTTGTGGGACATCCGCTTGATATAGCTGAACACCTCCTTGTATGTCTTCGTGGGGGAGGTGGTGCACCCTCGTGGCATGATTTCAATCCCAAGAGTTATATACATCAACATGCCCTCAACCTAGGGTAAGGATAGTGTTGAACAAATCGAACAAATCTCCTATTTTTGTGTCTCTGAGCTAGTTGCTTAGCTTCTCTTCACATACATATGGCAACGTATTCGCGTCGATATGGCGGCCACGCTAGCCTTTTCTCTAGGCCTATGGTAAGCCTCCCAACTCCTTCTCCAGGCCTGGCTAAACAGACTTTCCTACAAGACCCTAACTTAAGCTCTTTTTCCTCGAGCCGAGTGTATCCTTGGGTTTTGACTACCCTTTCTCCATGATAGCCCTATCCCTTAGGCCGTGCGAATTTTTGGGGCATCATTTATAATAGGACAAAAATAGAACATAAAAAATATATTTTCGAGTAGTGTTCATCATCACGCACTATGAATGGGATATGACGTATGACGTCTGACGTGTTGAACAAATTCGTATTTTCTAACTACAAATATATTTAGTTTCTAATTCACTTAAAAAAATAAATTATTAAAATATATAATGCATGATTAGAATGTTAAATATGTAATTTAAAAGCCTCGCACATCAATATACTCCCAGCATGGGATGGGCTCAGGATAGTATTCAACAAATAAACTAAAAAAATACGTATTGCAAATTTCACTATATTTTACTCCTATTTAGAGAAAATAAATTATTAATGTGTATAATGCAAATTATTAAAGTGTTAAAAATCAAATTTTCAAATTCTACACATTAACATACCACTAGCATAGGGTGTGCAGAATGTTGTGGTCAACAAATAAACTTAAAACACTCGTACTTTTGATTATAAATTTCTCTATTTTTTACTTTTCTTTGTGAGCATAAATTAATGAAGTGTATAATGTAAAATATAGAGCATTAAAGATGTATTTTCAAACTTCGCACATCAACGTGCCCATAGTTTGGGATATGTCGAGAGTAATGCTAAACAAATAGATTAAACAAACTTATTTTTTTTATCTTGCTTAGAAAAAATAAATCAAATAAATTCAACAATACAAAAGACTAGAGAGTCAAATATGTATTTTTCGAACTTCACACATCAACATATCCTAAACAAAGGGTGTTCTGATAGTGGTGTTGAAAAGAGAGATTTAAAAAGCTCATATTTTTTACTACAATTTTCTCTAGTTTCTTACTCGTTGTGAAAATAGATTAACAAAATATATAAATAAAATAATTAGAGTATTGAAAATGTATTTTACAAACTTGACACATCAATATGCATCCAGTACAGATGCGTGCTAGGTAGAGTTGACAAACATATAGATGAAAAAGGAACTCGTATTATTCTACTATAAATTTTAACTCATATTAAATAAGATATATAAAACAAAGAAAGTATTAAACATGTATTTTTCAAATCTCGGATTTGTTTAGGCCCCCATGCTGATGGTACTTCCGAACGAATAAACTAAATAAGCTTTTTTATCATCCAATATTGTGAAACATATATAAATCGTACAATTTAAAACTTATGTATTTTCTATAATGTTATTTTATATTCATACCTTGTAAAAAATTAAAATATTTCTCAATTTTATTGAATTTTCTGTTATTTCCATTCAGTATAAATTAAATATTTCTAAAAAAGTTTATGCTTAACAACAATGCACCTGCATTTTACTAGTTCACAGAAATAAGAAAATGTACGAAAGTTAGAAATTTTACTTCTTTGGACATAAAACGAATAACAATCTTTACTGCTTTAGGTAAAATACAAGTACAATCTTTCATGTCATACAAAGAATGCTGAAATTCTACAAACAACGAGTGCTAATTTACATTTTAAAAAACAATCTCCTAAAACCTATTAGGCATATTCGGAAGACAATCTGAGACATGTTCGCCGCTATGAAACAAGTCCAAGATAAGTTCGTCGGGCGAACTCTTTTGTTGATAACAACTTCAATAGTGTCGTATGATACGCCCACTTCGACTACATCAGTCGATGACCACTTAGCTTAAACCATGCTTCCTTTGCTCTAATGTCAACCTGAAGAAAATAAATGGATGAGTCTTTATAAGTAATACACAACGCAATTGTAACATGAAATCTATGGTCTATCCATACTCGTTTATTAAACCTCAAGACGCTAGAGTCTATATTTGGTTTTTTAGTTCTATGCTTATCTAAATAACATCATCTCACTAAGAATAGTACGGGAAACTAAAAGTCGAAATAGCGATTTAAACACCCAACTAAAACTGCTTCACTTTGATTGCTTAAAAACATGCATTTTAACATCATCTAGAACCATAGTACTGTATCTCTCTCTTCCCCCTTGTCATTTTCTAACAACAAAGCAACCGTTGTCCCTATTCATTCCCTTTATAAATTTTTTCCCCATATTTAAAATTCAAGAAATGATAAAACCATTGAATTTTTCTTTGTACACTACAAGAACTCGATGTGTGACTAATTTCTACAGAACCTTCACATTCTCACCATTCTCATTTGGAAGATATAGGATTATGAATTTTGAGACAACTTTAAATGTGTTGGATGCGGGAGACATTAGAGTTGAGGCCTACACGGGAGATCATCCTCCACTATTTTTGTTGATTTATTCTTGATTCATAAATTGTGTTAGGTTCCCATGTTGCTGTCTCAAAACTTTTTGTCTGTCATAACATTTATGATTCTTGTACAAATTTTACAAAACCACCATATTTGTTCACATTATTGACATCTGGACTTTGTAGGTGCATCACAGCAAAATTTATTGGAATATTGTTATTATACAATCACAAATTAATTCACTCGTGAACTTAGAAAATAAAATAACACATACTAAATTGATGAATATTTGTCTAGATGCCAAGTATATTTATTATTTTCATAATACGACTACGTATCTTAAAAAGCTTTTTCAACATCTTGACAAGTACAAGCATTAATAATACATGTCTTTTGTTATCATTTATCACAAGAAAAATTAATTATGCACTTCTTTGAAAATCAAAAAATATATTTTACATCAATCCATATTTCCAAAAATAGGAAATGACGTGCATCTTAAGTTTTTCAAAGAACTAAAAGAATATTTCAAATCAGTTATTAGTTACAAAAATAAAAAGTTTAACACATTTATCAATAAGTGAAAAATTACGACATTTCATTCATTTTCAAAAATCAAGTAGATGAATAATGATTAAATACATTCCAAACTTTGTCCATTTATAATTCGTTTTCTTTGAAGAAAAATTAGTACACACTTCATACCGATTTTGAAAACTTCATTGGCTAACAAAAAATCATTTGGTATGAGAGAACAAATCTTTGAGTAAAAAAAAAAAACTAAATTGTGGGTAATATAAATAAAAAGAAAAAAAGTTCTTCACTTTAATAATAAAAAGAAAAAGGGTTCTCCATTTTAATATTTATTAAGTTACCAAAGGTCTGTGTTCCTTAAAAATCATTTAACAAAATTTGAAATTACAAATATTCACAAAAAATTACTCATCTTGGTAGAGAAATTTAAATTTGGCATCTAGACAACCATTCAACATTTTAGCATATAGCATTTTATTTTCAAGGTTCACAAATCAAATAATTCGTTATTGTATAACATAAATTTTCCAACATATTTTTCTATGATACACCTGCAAAGATGATGATGTTAATAACATAAATGAATGTGGTTTCTGTAAAATCACACAAGGATAATAAATGTATAACAACAAAAAATTTCGAAACCACCACATGAAGAAAATCCAACTCAATAAATGAATTAGGAATAAGTCCACAAAGAGAGAGGAGGTTTGTTCTCCAATTTAAGTCTCAACCCAATGCTTGCATCCTCCACATTTTGCGCAACCTCAAAATTCAATAATCCCATTATTTCCAAATCAAAATGGTGACAGTGAGGGATTTCCACAGAAATTAGTGCACTAAATTCGAGTTTTGTAGTTTACAAAGTGTAAAATCAATAGTTTCAACCTTTCTCGATTTAAAAATATGGGGAAAAAATTAGGAGAGAAGAATTAATTGGGCACTGGTTACCTTTCGTTAGAAACATGAAGAGAGGAAGATGAAGATACAACTACCATTAGGTTCTAGAATGTCGTCAAAATGCATACTTTTAGCAACCAACGTGTGTTTCAGTTGAGCGTTTAAATTCGAATTAAGCCTTTTGTTTCCAGCACTATGCTTAATGAAACGAAGCCATTTAGTTCGCACATAACTTGCCAACCAATATATTCTAGGCCCTTTGTGTTTCAATAAAACGATTATATATCACCTATACTTACTTATATGCTTGACTTGCATAATCAAATACATTGGATGTTTATATACTAATTAATGCTTCACGTGAAGAACAAAATAAATGCATGTCACATGTATTACTAGAAAATGATATACCAAGTAAGGTGAAACCCTTTTATAATTGTATGCTACATGCGTTGGGCGCAAAGAAATAGCTTACATAGTACAGTTCTGGCATTCTTTAAAAGGCATAAGCAACAGAATTATGAAAAAACCAACAGACAGAAGAAGAGAACATCGATAAATTCTGTGGGTTCATCAACTAGGGGACTAGATCTCTTAAAGTATAGCTCAAATAGAAGAAACAGAGAGTGGAGGGATGGCACTTAGATTTCAGAGAATCACATTTATGCATCAAGACCCACATAGGTGAAATTGATTGGTATCAAAGATAATACTAGGAATAGCATATACATTACTTACTGCTCCTAAAATAGATCGCTGATTGAGAGTGGAGGGATGGCACTTAGATTTCAGAGAATCACATTTATGCATCAAGACCCACATAGGTGAAATTGATTGGTATCAAAGATAATACTAGGAATAGCATATACATTACTTACTGCTCCTAAAATAGATCGCTGATTTCGTTACCTACAGACCTTTCCAAAGATTTCAATAAGGACCAAGAGTGGCATGACAATGAAACCCATAGAAAGGGAGCTGCATTAACCATGATCACCTATAGGTGAAATAACCGACATTTTCCGACCACAAAATCATTTCATAACTATAAATATAATAAATTCAAAAGAAAAGGAGGTCACATCCACAAAACAGATAGAAAATAGAGATTTTAAAAACTCTAAAGTTGTCGAGACAAAGCAAAAGCAAGCCAAAAAAGTGAGTTAAAGGTTTCTCAATGTGAACTATCCAATTCAATTAGAAAGACAACTACGTGAAAGCAGGTTGGTGTCAGAAAGTCGAAAAAGACAAACAAAGAGTATGTGAGAACACACTCCTCCATTTATGAAGGGTTAACATAAGATATAGCATTTTCACACTGTAATTTTACTTTGTTAAAAAATGACAGAACTTAAAATATAGAAACCAAACTTGCCTGGATGTAAAGCTTCTCCCAAGCACATTCACGCGGCTTTTTAGGTGGCAATAGACCCCACAGCATACAATATCCACAAGCAGCAAATATTTATAAATTTTCTCATTCGAAGTTCATAGATGAAAAATATATGTAGAGGATTGCAAGTTTCTAGGGTGCACAGACCAAACATAGCTGCCCATGGAAAACAGCAGAAAGGGGGTGTCTTATCAGATTGTTCATCAACATACAAGTGCAATACGACCAAGCAGAACATGAAAAAGATGTCACAACAGCAATAATCATGCACGTAAAAAGCATTAGTAGAAAGGTAAGAAATCCCCTCTGTTGGACCAGGCTCTGTTTTTATTTTTCTTTTTCTTTTTACTTTTTTTGGTTTGTGGGTGGGGTGGTTGGGGCTGGTAAAAGGGGAGCAGAGGAAAGAGTACTAACAGGCGACGCCACAAGGATTCGTCCGCAGAGGCAAACTTTAGGAATCTACAAACCATTGAGCAAGAAACAAGGTCCTGCAGTTCCATTATAAGAAAAGTATAAACTATGTCAATAAAAAACCACTCAACAAAAAACAACAAACTCCAGGTTGAAACACACACACACACACACATTGTGCAAAATATTGGACAAATCCAGATACCTCGGAAGAGAGAAATTTGAGGATGTGAAACAACAACTCAGGAGTAATCCGACTGAACATCCCCGACTCAATCCTCCAAGGCAACTGTCTATTCTCAGTGCTACGTTTTCCATCATTTTTATTGTTGCCTACAACTGTATTATTCTTTTTGGGAGGTGATGGTGCAGTTTCAATTTCACTTTCCAGCTCAATCGATGACAAAGATGACGACCATAATGATCTTACAGCCCTCAATAATCCTTCATCGCTAAGTTCACCCTCCTGAATTCTAATTTTGTTTGCTTCTTGTTGCTCCTTCTCCTCCTTTTCACTTAGCTCACCCTTTTCAATACGCAACCTCTTTCCATCTCTTTCTTCCTCTCCATGCTCATTTTCGTCTTCCACCGTCTCCGCCTTTTCCTGAAACACAATACCGCAGAGTTACTTGCATGGACAGGCAATTTTTGTCATAAATTTTTTTCCTAAAGAATTGTAATTTTCTAGTGAAGGCAACCCAATCCAATTTCCAAAGGCAACACAAGCATTCACAAGAAGAGTAATCAGTTGTACCATATCAAGAATCAAAATCTGAATAACAAAACTGAAAATAAGAAAACGGGGTGACCTCTCCGAATGCCACCTCTCTGAATGCCAAGAAGCCAGGAACACAAGATGATGAATTAACGAGTGATTTTTTGAGAAACTCCAGTCAACCCCACCCACGTACTTGAGGACTGCGAAAAAGCAAGAAATTGAGTGAATCTTGGATTGTCTCCTGGCTGTAATTTCAGAACCTCAGGTCCTCTGCCATTGTCACCTTCAATTCTTGAAATCAAGAAATCAATTTATGGAGTTTCTTGTTTGGGTTAATCAGAGACCATCAAAGATAATCTTGAGCGAAAACGATGGAAGGAGAGGGAAGAGTGCTCATTGAAAACTGTAGAGCAAGAATCAAGAAAGAAATTTTGATTTCTGTAGTTTTCAGAAGAGGCGATGATACATATATATATATACACAGAAACTAACACGACTTCAACTAGTCGTTACACACACATAAGCGTGTTGACACTAATAAAAACGCTGTTGCGTTTGCTTACTTAACAATCAGACTAAAGAAAACGTAAAAGGTGAAAAAATTGCTACTCGTATTGCAAAACGCGATCTGTCTTCTTCAGGTCTCTGCAATTCTTCACATAGTAAAAATTATAGGGATACAAGAAAGGAAGCAATTATAACAGGAAAATGTGGAATTGCCAAACTTACTCAATCAGAAGTTACTATTCCCTAAAGTGGAAGTGTCTTCTTCCATGGAGATGGTGGAAGAATGAAATCAGAAGAAAAGGAAAGAAGAGAAGAAAGAGGAGACTGTTCTTCTACCGCCCACCAATGTATTCTCATATTTATGCTTATATTCCCTCTTTCTTTTTTTGATTAATTCCTTACATTTTATTAAAAAATATTATAAATACTAAACAATTATTATTCATATAATATTTATATGTAAAAAATATTAATTAAATTATTATACATCAACTATTTTAATATTTATATGTTTTTAGAATTTAAATACATGATTTTTGTCCTAGAATATTATAAGTTAATTTGTTTTTCTGTTGAATATATTATGAAACTATATTGTTTATATAAATTATAGTAAATAAGTTTACATGATATTTTTTCCTAAATAATATTAGTTAAGGTATTTTGTATTGAATATTTTTTTAAAATTATTTATGCAAATTACAACAAATAAATCATATTATTTATATAAATTAAAATAAATAAATTTTTAATATTTAATATATTTATATTTCAATATAAAAACACATAATTAATTTATTTCATATGTTCAAATTTATAAAAATAAAAAATTCAAAGAAAGAGAAAAAAAAGATGCAAAGCAACAGCATCATCGTCTTCGTCAAGTACTCCCCACGCCACGCGTCTCTGCTTCCACCTCGCGAGCTCCCTCACCATCGCCTCTACCTCTTTTCATTTCTCCGCAACTGAATTGGATTTTCCTATCTCTACGTCCGATCTGGGCACGAGGTGGAGCGGCGGCCCTCCATCGGCATCTATAGCTATACATATACATATACATAATTGTACGTATATATATGTGTAACATACATTTTTAAAATACACAAAATTTGGACCGTCCAATTTTATTTATTGAATATGGCTATTAAAAGTTGATTAGATCCTATGGTTCTGATACAATCATAAAAGATCCAACAGTCATTATACTAATAAAAATTTATATCAATAAGGGTACAACAGGAATTTAAAAAAAATATTGTTAAGTAAAACAAATGGCCAAGGGAGCGTGTGCTGGATTTAAAAAAATATAGGATCTTTTTGGCCTATATATTTAACACATGGGTTTTTAGCTGAATTTTCATAACACATGAGGGTTTTACGCAATTTTTCCTAAAATAAATTACTAAAATGAAACATAAAAGAAGAAGAAACCTTTGAAATGGAGTACTTATGTTGTATATTAAAGAAGAGCATCTTTTCGATGCTTTTTTTTTTTTTTTATTTTTTAGTATGTTTTTTTCTTTTCTATTTACTAAAACTTTCTCATATCTCCACTGTCTACAAGTGGAGAAAACTATTTATAGTTTATAACTTTTTTCTCATTTTCTTACGTTTAAATATTCTCTTATAAAATTATTTATTCTTTATCATAATCATTTTCATATTATCATTTTTCCTATAATAAATTTTTTTATTAAATATTATTTAATTATTATAAATATTTTTACATATGCATCGAATGTGCCACATACAACTAATAGACTTAATGCAAATAATCGGTCCAGCAGGCCTAGTCCAAATGGCCCATGAGCAAGGTATCATGCCCATAGCCCATCTATTATACTAACATGGTAGGCTAATAAGCCAAATCTAAAGGATAACTCGCCAGATATTAGAGATGACAAGTTATACGTATTTCTAACACCATGAGACATATCAGGCCAAAAAATTTTCAACAAACTCCTCAAGTGATGGTGGCTGACTTGGCATCAACAGGTAAAATGAAATTTGCATAAGTAGGCTTGACTGACATAACTCGTTCAAATAGTCATAACTTCTTAAAGATAAGTCCAAATAGCAATCTGTTCTTTTTTTTGTTAGTAATCTAACCATGCAGCTTTCTAACAATGTATCACAAGTTGCTACAACTTCTAAACTTGCTCTTCATCGGCCGATAAATAAAGGTCATTGTGCATTCATGAGGGTATCAAGTATTATTTACGCAATCAGTCTTTTTCCTTGATTTTCAGCAAGCTTCTGGCCCTATTTTGCTCTCAAACATTATTCCCACTTTAAATTGATACTTTGTCAAGTCGTTTCAACTATTTCATTATTATTCTTACGTTATTTCAAAATCTTAAATTATCTTTTCAGTAAATCTATTATTGACGTAAGCATCAGAACTGTTTGTAGGTTAGTCCTCATTTTCAGTGAAGATCCTTCAACCATTGTGATGTGTCAGATCTTGGTATGCATTATTGGCGCCATTTGTGGAATATTTGAGCTAGAGATGTAAGAAATATCCAACTTAGAAAATGGATGTGACAATGACTTTTTTTAAGGAAACACTTCCCTCCTTACTGCAGCAGGTTTTGTAGTTCCACTTTCAGAACAAAGATTAAGGGATATCAACACCCCTGCTCTCACTCTTGATCCGACAGCCTTGCCTGCTACAACCAACCCGATCTTCCTCTAGCAGCTTTTCCAGTTCATCGCAAGACCGTCAACTCAGCCCTTCGTGGCTCCCAAGCCAAGGGAGCAGTACAATCTTCTCACCAGGAGAGGCTCAACACACAAGAAAATCGAAGAACCGACAGGCCAACTCTAATAGGACGAACCTACACTAGTTGATCTTGTCTGCAAGGAGAGGGCCAATCAAGAACCTCCATAAATCTGGCATTCTCTCAAGAAAGACGTGGTGGAACTCTGCCAACAGGTAAGGAAGGAGGCCCCGCTATTGGAGCGCATATTCCCTTCAGTGCAGATATTATGGCGGAAGAGCTCCTTGCTCACCTCAAGAGACCCTAGCACAAACTTGCTTATAATGGCACCACACTCCTTGCTAAGCACATCCACGATAGAAGATGGGATTATGAAGCCACCTTTTCTCTAAAAAATAGAAGGGAACCACGAGGATAGTTGAATCCCATCGACCCAACACAGAGCATTTAACCCCACTTATCACTAGCTCAGCATGGATGCTGATGGCTATAAACAAATACCATATTTTATAGTGGTGCAAGGGTGCAGAGGAATGACTATAACTTCCCATATCTAAATACTTTTCAAATGCCACAGAGAGTACAGACATGATACGAATAGATGTCGCCAACTGAGATAGGAGACAGAAAGGTTAATCCAAACTGGTTACCTAAAGGACTACGTCTACAAAAATTAGCATTGTGAACTACAAGAGAAATGCTCTAGCCATAGATATTCCCGTTGGAACGAGGATCAACTTGTTGATCCCTCTAGGAGGTAGTGCCAAGCGCCATAAGGATAAGGCTCCTACTAAGGAGCAAAACACGAAAACACATCGGCCAAAGAGGTGATCACATGATAGTCGAAGACCTACTGATGGGACTCCTACGAAATCTAGGCTTACATATGATCGTGCTGCCCAAATGATAAAGGAGATTGACCATAAAGCACCAGCAAGGGATCCCATGATCCACTTTGGACTTACTAATACTCAGGGAGTTCATTTAAGCCCATAATGGTGCTCTCGTTATTTCTATTGCCTTAGCTAACTATACGATTCAACATATTTTTGCAGATTCTGCAGCTCAACAGATATCTTATTTTATGACGTCCACTGACAATATGTAGTTTTTTTCCTCACCCGTCAGTAAAATAGAAGTCACATTTTGGGAATATATAAATACAAATTAAGAACGTAGATGACGTGTGAACTAATTGTAATAGTTTCATTTTGTGGTGTTTTTTGCGAATATATATATTTATAATCTTGCAGATGAGAAATTAACTGTGTTTGTTGTAACGATGAGATTACGTATGTATATTCAGCAAGAATTGTATTATGTGCATATTTTTATATATATATAAATTAGGGTTTACTTTAAGTATAATATTTAGGAGAGATACAGTTGAGTACCACTGTAGCACCCTCTTCGCTACAAGGGCGATATCTACATTAAGCGTCATACTTATAGTTATCCCTGTGTTTATATATATAAATGCACATAATAATTTAATCCATATGCATGCGTAATCCCAACGTCATAACAGGTGTAATCAACCTACAACATCATATATGCACATCAAACACCACAAGTAGTCCATCACAAGTAATCTCCTTGCTTACGTTCTCTTTATACAAGCAAAATACGATTTTTACTCTAACTGACAAAGAGGAGAAAATAGTATACTGGCCCGACCTGCCTGAGTATAACGCATAGACCTAGTCTTCAATAGTCAGACACTTCAAAGTCACTCCTGAAAGAAAATGTCAGTAGAGGAGTGAGCCTGCCACTTAGTAAGTAAATAACCAGCCCAATCTGTATATGTATATCAAACACAGTCCAAACAAGATAAGTAGGCAACATGCATGAAATACAGTTAATTTAATTCCAACATAATCAACTGTAGTACACCACATAGCTATCTCACAATAAGATAATCAATTAAACTTTTTTTTTCCTAGTTTGCTTACCAGAAGGTGATATCGTGTTTTTCCCATCAACTCAATCTCACCGTCATATAAATTTAAGTGAATTCCCTTGACAGCCGGCTCATCAATCTCGTTTCGCACATAGTTGTTTCATTTCGCACATAGCTGTTTCATTTCGCACATAGCTCTTTCATTATGCACATAGCTCTTTTCATATCATATTTTCGCCTTATAGGCTTTTCAACACATCAATGGAATACACACCACAATTATATTCAATTTCCACCACTCTCTCCTTTCCACATATCACCATTCTTGTAAGCAACTAGTAACGTAAAATAATATGTCAACATGATCTCATTCCAGACATCCACAATACGTTAAACAACAAATATAATATTTCAAAGCATTTCATCATTCCACGTACACAATACCGTCAATCAAATCAAATCATCCATTACTCATATACTTTCAGATAAATCAATATCAGCATGAACCATAAATTTATATGACAGTAAAGCCACAAATAAAGGGGATATATATATAATAGTAATTATTTACTTACCTCGACCTTACAACACATTTATCTATCCAAAAGGTAGTGGTTCGGTCTTTTCACTTTATCCCCATATCCTATAATGAGTTATACCTTATACAACTTCTTTTAAATATAATATTAAATATTATCCGTACGATTTCTAATAATTCTTCAATATTCTATTTCTATCGAAGTACAAATCTTCATTTTTCCTCTTTATTAACATACCATTTATTAAATATAATTTTCAGAATATTCCTATGAATTTTCTATCAATTTCTCGCTGCTATACAATTTAATTAAACAATAATACATAGAATTGCGTTTTTGGCTAATAATTCTAATGAAATTGTATAAATTAGCTATAGCAATATTCAAATCTAATGATTTTAATAATCTAATTAACCAACAATATCATTTTTATATCCGATTTGATATTTAATTCGACACAAACTTAAATAGTCAAACTCATAAAATATTCCGAATAAATAGTACATCGCTCGAGATGAACAACATTTAATAAATGAACTAATTAAATAATATAATTATATAAATTAATAAAAATTAAAATAACTA